>NC_142834.1:12556381-12723523 GCF_057945365.1 Rhopilema esculentum | reverse complement strand
AAATTAACTTCTCTCGTTGCTTTTAAGAAAATAAACAGAAAGCGAAAGCAATCGGAGAATGACTGGATCTTGCTCAGTCGAAGTAATGAGAAGGTTTTGCGTCAAATGCCATAAATTAAAGTTTGATGACCAGAAAAAATCTTTCAAGAGATGTAAAGTTGACATGTTATCAACTCAACTTTATATCATGTGAAGCAGAGACAACTGACACGTGATATATCTAAGAGTCCACAGTTTATACATCATAAAGAACGAACCCGATTTCACTTCAACTACTGCGAGACATGTAAGGAGAAAGTGTGCCTTGCAATAAATACTAAGATTCCAGAGATATCGTTGAAAAAGAGCTTATAAAAAGAGAAGCTCAGTCAACATCCTTTAATCCAGAATCAACATAGAAAACCATCTGTTTCAAACCAAAATAGATTTTTCTAGTAACTTTATCATTACCAAACAGAGAGGCCACACTTTTCATATGAAATAGATAAATGTGAATTGAAAATTTATGCCAGTTGGACATAGCCATTTACTTCTTGAAAGGTGAATGGTTGTTCAATTACTTCACTCAATATATTACGAAATCTCAATAGAATGTGATACAGCGATGGTTGAGTTGCTTGGAATGTGGTCACAATCTGATAGAGATTTTGTAAATATAGTAACTGCAGGAACCTTGGTTTAGATTTCTTGGTTACAATATATGATGAGTAAGTATCAAATTATGTTTAAAGTCAAGGGGGTGTGAATACTTCACTAACCGAGTCCAAAATCATATAAACAGGGGGTTTAAAAACGGAAAGACGGTTAAGTTGCTTGTAAAAAATCAATAGAGTTAACAAATTGTTGAAAAAGATCGCTAGGGAATTTAGCCTGCGTGCAGAAAGTTTCATCTTGATTCTACTTCGCAACGGAAAGACAAAGATGCACGCAGGCTGTAGGAAATTAAGAATTTCGCATTTCGCATGTTAGTCAAATGTCGCCGAGTAAAGGGTGGCACTAAAGGGTAAGGTGTTTTCAAAAGACCCCAAAATAAGCGGGGGGGGGGGTATCATTTTCTTCCGACCCGTTGTTAAGTTTGCTTTGCTGTTACTGCTATTCTAGTGAAGGCTATTTGTGTTGTTGTTTGAAAATAAATGAAGGTCTGATATGAATTTGGAATGATTTTTGAAACAGTTCAGAAAAATTTTTAAACAGTACTTTCGAGTACCGAATAAACGGGGGAGTGAGAATCATCGAGTGGGGGGGGGGGAGAGCTGGGTTTTAAATGGTTCGATATGATGAAAATCTGGTGTTGAAACAATTTGGAGGGGTTATGTTAATGATACATTTTCCTCAAGAACTATGGTTCTGTTGAATGCGATTCTTGAGACTAAGTAAATTTTCTTAGGAGGAAAATTCAAAAATCATAAGCACCATCTTTGCAATTTTTCAATGAATTAAAAAAGGGAGTTGCAATAAAATTTGGAGGGTTGAAAATTTGCAAAAGCGGGGAAGGAGGAGACTATTTGGTCTAGAAGGTGTACATATGAGTTTAATGGGAACTGCTATTCCGCAACGGATAGCCTCGCTATTCCGCAACAGAGAGCATCGCTATTCCGCAACGGAAAGCATCGCTATTCCGCAACGGAGAGCATAGCTATTCCGCAACGGAAAGCATCGCTATTCCGCAACGGAGAGCATAGCTATTACGCAACGGAGAGCATCGCTATTCCGCAACGGAGAGCATCGCTATTCCGCAACGGAGAGCATCGCTATTCCGCAACGGAGAGCATCACTATTCCGTAACGGAGAGCATCGCTATTCCGCAACGGAGAGCATCGCTATTCCGCAACGGAGAGCAGCGCGTGCATATTTCAAATTAAGATTGATTAAATCTTTTTGATTTGGCCTTTTCGAGACGCTTCTCTGAGAATTATATGAACCCATTATGTTAAAAGTGCCAGTAAATAAGGAATTTGAAAACAAAACTTAAAAAGTAAAACTGGTGACCTGCAAAGCCAACCAGATTTTGAATTTGATCCTAGGAAACCGACCGGGAAATCTGGTACGACGAAAGTAACATAGGCATCCACCATTTGTTGCCTAGGATAGGCATCCGTCGTCTGTTTTGTTGAAAAACGGACCTTATTCGGACCTTCTTTACCTTATTCGGTAAAAAATTAGGCTTTACATAAATCATACAGAGGACAGTTGCAGCTCTCTATGGGTTCAAACGCAAGTCTGCTGAAAGCAATTATTCAGAGTTCCAACCTAGTTTGGCGGACATTAAAGAAAATCATAGTCAACTAACTTAAATCAGGAAATTTGCCTATTTTCACTTTGAAGAATTTCGCTTCACAATCAACAACTATAGAAATAGAAAAATGACTCACCAATACGCAGGGAGAAAATTTCAGTTCTATTCTTCTTGAACTTGGCGGTCAGTGAAATCTTTGCGTCTGTTTCAATTCAAGCAGCACTGGTGCGCAGTTTCCACGACTGTAAAAACAATTCATAAAGAATGAATTTATTGAGAGGCCTTCACCCACGCGAAGGAAAACCAAACAAAGTGCGGAATTAGAAAACTGGCATGTAGATCCTGTGAAATTTCGGTGCAGTGACAGACATATGGGCCTCGAATGTTTAAAGGACATACTTTGCCAAGCACAGCTAATACATCATTTCTTCGGTCGATCACTTTCATATAAAAATATCCATTGGGAAATCAGACAAGTGACAACTAATTAAACGACCAGGTCGTGTGTTATAACGACATTGTCAAGCATTCCTGTCCGTCTGCAGTGGTTTAGCTATTAATAGATGCTCTTGAATGTGGGCATCGTTTAAAGGAACTTGTTCAAATCATATTGCAAATTTTGTTTCTAGTCGTTTTGGCAATCAAAAGAGTGAGATGTAGGGCTTCACCTCCCAACCCCTAAAACACTCATTCAAAATGTTCAATCAACTCCTTCATTAATTATTGACTAGAGAATAAAAGATACCTTGCTTTCCTCTTGAACAACGCACTCAGCATTTGATCACGAGATTTGCTGGAGCAGATGACGATTTAGGTAGGGACCATAAAGTTAACTCTATGGTAGGGACCCACTGCTCTGGTATATCTTGCGATCAAATGGTCCGTCCATTGTTATGACATTCGATGTCAAAGAAACGATGTTAAATATTACTAGGTCAGATAATTATATAACGCTTGCGGTGTGTGAAGTAGCCAATCAGATCGTTTCTTCGTGTGATTGGCTATTTTTTATTTACTTTGAATTATGTCGGGACGGACCGATTGTTCGTGTTTTTTCGTTCAATCTCATTTGTTTGCTTAAGTATCAAGACATAATTATTTGTCCGTTATTTGGATTTGTCTGATAAAAAGAACATTAAATATTCGGGATAACCAACGATTCTTCGATGTTTTGATTTGCGAACCCTTTTGAATGAAACTGTAGGCGTTGTAAAAAGGGATTGATGAGAACAATCTAAATCTTACAAACAAGATCTCCAAAAAAATGTTAAAAACTTATTCATCTACTCAAACTTTTCTTATCAACAACAATTTGCAAAAGAAAAACATTTAAAGAGCTAGTAAATAGCAATAACAGTAATTTATTAACTATATTTTATACCCTAATTTCATTAAATCCACCCACGCTAAACCTATACTAATAAAGATTATATCTTTCTGCTTCCATTCTAAATAAAAAGAAAATTAAGTTGCCGCGAGTGACTGCATTCCATAAACCTAGCGACAATGAGGGCAGAGCGGGCAAATCACTCTCAGTATTTTTGACATTCGAAATGTTTGGTATTATCTGGACTTAATTCTTGGCTTTTCCAGGAAATATTCTATTGCCGGGAAATTCTAACTGTTTGTTACCCCTATAAGCAAGGCCTCCCTGCGCTCCTGCTCCAGCTATATTGAACCATCTACACAGCTTATAAGCTGGAATTTAATGTTAATATGATATCAAAGAAATAGAGACACCCCTAAATATTCACTATCTCAATAAGTAAATTTGCTTTTAACTTTTTAGTAGGGGTCTTGAGTTACTGTGTTTTTAATATTAAAAAAGTTTCACGCAGAATTATTTATTTTGTCCAAATTTATATTACCTAGTTGACATCATGAGTAAGAAGATCTAATTTTGTCTTAATTGGTGTGATACTTTTAAAAAGTAGAATGATCTTTAAAGGGACAATCAACTTCAACGAATAGGCATCACTTAAGATTCTTCATTCTTTTCAATTCCTTCTTTAACCTTAATATTTTCCATAATATTATCCTGTTCTTCTTCTTTTCTTTAACATCATCTTTCCTCGTATGCAGCAGCTGCCAATATTTATAATTCTTGCTTTCACCACTTTTTAACTAGGGACTTATGAAATCCATAAAATTCTGCAACGGCAGTGGGCCTAAACATTTTTACGGTGAGATAATCCCCACTTGACTCCTTTTCTTCCACATAATTTCCTGCTCCGCACACCTGTAGCACGGGCAAAATCATCTTGATCGGACTCTTTCTGTTGATAATTTTGTAGGTTCTTGAAAAAATTCTTTTTTGAAGACATTCCTTTTCAACTGCAGGAATTGGAGAATTTAGGTATATTTTCTTGGCAGCCTAACTCTCCAGTAGTGCTTTCTCTCCACAGCTCGGTGTGCTCTCGAGAAAATTGTAAACAAACCAGGTAAAATCGACAAATCCTCATTGGCTAAAAACTTTAAAACAAAGCATCTGATTGGACGAGAACGAAATTCTGCCTTTCTGAGCTCGAATAGAAGCTGCATTCAATGTATCATTATTAAAAGAGATACCTACAGGCTATAGGTAAGAGGCATAACAAAGTAGAGGAAAATGTTCAACGATGTATAATCCTTGAAGCTACATTAAAATATATATATGCCACTGAACGCTTTGATTTAGCCTATGCCATCTTTACATCATCATAAACGAACTGTGAGCTCTCCGCGCATTGAATCCTCTGCGGACCCTTGTTCTTTTTAAGGACCAATATTCCAAGACAACCTCAGGTAGACAAATTCTTGGTACAAGATTCCCCCTGTTAACGAGATCCTGGCTCATTTAAGGTCCCACTCTGGGTTCCTTGCGTGGAGTGCTCCAGTGACATTCTCTGTCTTTTTTATGATTCTGTTTCTTTGTGATTTTTGTAATTTTTTTTTTATAATATTTAGAGTATTATTAGTTTAAGTATATATAGTATTATTATATGTAATAGGTGCAGGGTTTGCAATGTATTTTCATGCTCCCTGCACTATCGTCTTGTAGGTTATTTGTTTGTAGTCTATTGTAACTTTTAATTGAATTTATACAAAAAAATGTCTAACGCGATTATGCCTTGCCATGCAGATATACATTTTATACCGTCTTTTTTTCATACCGTCTTGTATGATTCATAATCATAGGAAAGTCGAATTTAACGCAAAGGAAATAAAAAAGTAAATATAGGCCGCCCTTGAATAAAAGCCGCGGGTTTCCTTTCCACCAACGTCCAAGCAGAGAACGTGCTGCAAATGATGGAAATCAACTGATGTAATCTTTCGGCGAGAACATCCAGATGTGTCTGATATACACAAATTTACAGGCCGAGGGCAGCGATCAGTGGCGAGATTAAAGCCGCAGTCTGCCCAATGAAAATTTTGTGCATTTAGTATCTGTCTTTATTTGAAGGATATTTGGAGGCAGCTTGTTAAGTCCTTAACCACTGTAGGTTAACTTAATTAAATCAAGAGGAACGGTAAGATATGGTGGACCTCCAGCATTGCGCGGTCCCAAAGAATTTTCTTTGTAACGCTCCCTTGGGCACAAAAAGGGGGAACCAAGCAAACAAAGGAAAGGCCCGTAGAAAGCTATTATGTGCCCAACGCACATACAGTACTTGAGATGTGGAGCGGGATTTGATCGGTAAGATACAATTGAGAAACTGGTAGGCACGATTAAACCAAGCTTATCTTAATCTTTACATATATAAACAATGGCTTATTTTAATACTGATGTTAATAGTCTGTTAATGAGGACAAAATAGAGATAGAAAGACAAATATATTTTACATACGTAAGACATTTTCCCAGTTACATGGCATAGCAAGAGGCCTTGAGACACACATGTGGGTGGTGGGGCAGTGGGTGGTGGGGCAGTGGGTGGTGGGGCAGTGGGTGGTGGGGCAGTGGGTGGTGGGGCAGTGGGTGGTGGGGCAGTGGGTGGTGGGCAGTGGGGCAGTGGGGCAGTGGGTGGTGGGGCAGTGGGTGGTAGGGCAGTGGGTGGTGGGTGGTGGGTGGTGGGCAGTGGGGCAGTGGGGCAGTGGGTGCAGTGGGGCAGTGGGGCAGTGGGTGCAGTGGGGCAGTGGGTGCAGTGGGTGCGGACAGTGGGAATGTCTGATAGTAATAACAGAGAGGGAAGGTTTTAGCAGCAAGAGGTTCTAAAGACTTGATTTGGTTGTAATGTTGTCATCGGCCTGTTTATAGGTTTTAACCAATGAATTGTAGCAGAACATGCTAAGACTGTGCTCGTTTAATGCTGCTTTACAAAAAAGGCCCAGAGAGGTCAGTTCCATTTTCAAAGCCAAAAAGTGCGCTGTCCTGTCTTCATCCAATCAATGTTTATACAGTTCCTCCAAGACACTACGTCAAATGCGTTCAACTGAATATGTGGGAAGAGGGGAGGAGGAGGGGGAGGGAAAGGAAATCAATAGACAAAACTGCAGGAATTAGACAACTCACAGTTTGTATCACATATATATTCTGGCTTTCCATCATGAATACTTCACACTTGTAGTGTAGAGACTCCAACCCGGTTTTACGGCTACTAGGGCCCAGCCCCCTAGGTCTATTTGAATACGAGGAGCTAAGACGGCGACCTTAAGTAAGTTTGGCATGCGAATTTTAAAAAACAGCGAGTGCAAATATGGTTTTTTTTAAGTCGACTGATCTCTGATTGTACTTAAAGTAAATTGTTCTTACATAATTCATCAAAAGTAGATTAGCAAATTAAAAAATACAACTACCAAATACATTTATATCCATTTCTAGTGGAATTAGATGGACCATATGTTGATATCTTGGAATAATTAATGACTATGCTTGAGTTACACAAAATGAAGCAAAGATTCGCAGCCAATTTGTTGCCAGAATTTCAGAGGTGGTAAATTTAAAGCAGCTTTTTTGCCTGATCAACCTAAAGACACACCCTGCTGGAGTGCGAATTTACCACCAAGGGTTGAACATAAAGGATTTGAGGAAAGCAATGAATTAGAAGATGGAAAGCAAATATTTCTTATCAAGCCATAGACCAACATCCGAGCATGATAAATAAAACCAGAATTTGCTGTTTTCGTGCCCTGAAGAGGTTTGCTACAGAACAAGCCTTCAAGCAGTCGCCTTTTACTAAAGATAGCCAAGACCCTTAATTATCCTCATGCCCATTGGCATTTTGAAAGAAGAAACGTGGAAATTATCTAGCCACTTTAGCACAGAATAAAAATCGTCATCTGTGCTAACTAGTGGCGATGATGTAAATATGCCTGTCACTACTAGTCCTAAACAACAATGTCACAAAAAAATTAAATACATTGTCACAGGTGGGATCCCTTACAGTGGCGGACACTTGTGGGGGCGAGGGGGGGCGACCGCCCCCCCAATACTTTAGAGAACAATGGTCTTTTGTTCTAAAACAATAGGAAATGTGACATCATCTTATTAAAACAATAGGCCTGCCCCCCCAATATTTGACCAAGTGTCCGCCACTGATCCCTTATGTTTAGGGTAATGTTCAAACTCAATCATAAAAAGTTTACTGCCTTCTCTAGATTATGCAAAACGAAAATCTTAAAAAATGAGTGCGTCCTGAAATAACTCTAATCAAATATTGGCTCTATTTACAAGTTAATGACAAATCTTAATACTAGAAAACTTCGTTTTGATCATTACAAAATTAAATAACTTTTTGTAACTCGTTTTATTACTCGATTTATAAACAATTTTAGCTAATTTCTAAAATAGCCAATTTAATGACTAAAACAAACTTTTCGCAATAGAGATAGCTGTAGAGCAGCTGCATGGCTAAAACTTTGTCGTACCAGATAGATTCTAATGCAATGCATCTGAAAACAAAATCACCTGTGATAAATTGCTCCGTTCTAAGCAGAAAACATCGCGTGGTAGTCAAGAGCTCAAGAGCTGTCGCAAAGTATTGCGGCAAACCATTAATTCTAAGTAGAAAATTCCAGGTTAATTAGACATGCAGAGGGAAAAGAACACGAGATTAATGTTCCAACTCGTAACATTTGCTACAATCCATCTAAAGCTTTGAAAAAGGAGCGGCTACTAAGAATTTTTTTAAATATGACTGGACAATATTTTTGATGAATCGTTCGATGAATTTTCCTTGTGTACGATTGTGACAACTCCAGGTATAATCACTGATCATTAAACTATGATAAAGCTTTGATATCTAACCAAGTATAAATTCGCAATGATCCTCATTGCAATGATCCGCTTGAGGTCCCACAAGGCTCTTGGAACACCCCTATGCTTTTTGGCTCTAGCGGCCTCAAGCTAGCGCCTCTAGACACGTGTTTCATGAGTCAATTTGAATGAACCTCAGTCACAATGTGCTACAATCGTATGCAAAAACAATCGAAAGGGAAAGAGTATAATTAAGAAAAATTTGATTGAAACAAAAGACGTTTTCATAGATAAAGAATCCACTTTGAAGCAGCATCTTTATGAAAATTAGAATTTGAAAGATAATGTTTTTTTCTGTTCTAGAGTTGGCTAGGTTTTATAAAAAGAATTGACAGGAAAAGATGATGTTCAGATTTACGTTGAACATCAAGGTTTTAAGCCTTAGGAGTTGGGTTAGTTTAATCCAGGGCGGAACCAAGATGAAACCGGGGTGAACCAGGGTCAGTTTTATTTACACTATGAAAAACTAATCCAGGTTACTTTGTGTAGTGTGAATAGGGCTCTAGTCCCAATTCAGTTTGAATTACAGCCTCGACACAGCTTACACATAGGTGAAACTGGAGGTGGAATGTCCATTGCCTAGAGGTCCCTTGTACGTGGCTTTAGTTACATCGAAGAGATTGTCGGGCAGGACTGCTTGTCCCATGTGCCTAGGTGTCCGTTTTCCGAAATTCCTTGCATAAAGGTCAACTGAACTAGATTTTAGCTACATGAAAGAGATTTTCGGACAAGCTTGTTTGTGTGTTGTTCGTAGGTGTCCGCTGTCGGGAGATCCCCTTGTTTGGAGGTCCTTTGTGCAAGAATTTAGCTATAAGAAAGATTTTTCATAAAGGGTTGTTTGTACGTTATTCTCAGTTGTCCGTCGGGGGCGATTCCCGTTGTTTCGAGAATACTTTTTCAAGGTTTTGATAGAAAGGAAGAAATTTAGGCACAAAAGTATATCTCCTATGTTTGGTGATATTCCTTGTTCGAAGAAAGATATCGCAGGGAAGCATTGCGGAGCCCACTGTGGATGGTTAAGCCAAAAGAAATTCAGGTAAGCCATGCTAAGGTGGTTCAGCTGAAATTCTTCAAATTGAAAATACATGGCGAACCTTGATTTCATAGAATTCGTTTCAAAATTTCCGGTTCTGAATTATTGTAAAAAATTTCGAAGAAATTCTGAACTGTTTGAATCAAACGTCAGTATTTATAGTGTGCATTTGAAGGGACATCTAGAGACTTAAATGTGGGTGCAATGAAACTTAAACATTTTGACGATCAGGAGATCAGTTTAATTCAATTTAGGTCAAGTTTGAAAATCATGTTTGGCCCAATACTGGCGACGAAATTTCTCATTATTCAATGGATGATATTTTGTGACACCTAGATGCTACTGCCTAAGCTCTTAGAAAAAAACTGACAACTACAATATAATTTCAATATCATGAAGGTTTATGCTAAGTCCTAACCATAAATGAATGTAAAACTTTTGATATCTGATTTGTTTCTAGCCATTTGGATGAAAGAGTATTGTTAGCCAAATCTATCTTAATATATTAAAAGAGTTTCTCTTAAAGAGTCGAATGAAAGTTGAAATGAATGAAGAGAACATACAGATCATACACTGTGTCATACAGAGACATGATGAGCCTTTTAGATGTCCCAATAGTGCATGAATTGGGAAAATGCAAGATGAAAGCTGAAGATGGCACACACTTGGAATAAGAAACAAAGATATTACCTTGTATTTTGATGTTTGCTGCTGATCGACCAACACACGGCTTGAAAAGAAGGCAGATGGATGGGTCGAGTTCAAACAATTGCAACTAGCATATCACTACAATGCAGAAGATAAAGTAAAGAATAACCTTTTAAAAGTCAATTATAAGGTGATTAGGAAACAAAATATTTTAAATTCACCGGTGACCATATTGATTTATTTAAAAAACCTCAAAAATAACAACTGAAAACAACTTCTTGCTGAAGTGCCTCAGCGCCATTTCAGGACATGATAAAAAACAACTAGCGACATCGAATAAATGAGAATTAAGCTTTGCAGCAACTAAATGACTTATGGAATCAAACGATATTTAGATGCAATACTTTTTTGAAATTCATACAGACAAATGGTATGAAAGCATAGTTTTTCGCAAAGGTTGGGGTCACGTAAGCAAAAATTCGTCACGCCATTGGCTGTTTGCCTCGTCTATCAAATGTCATGGCTGTCAAAGAAAAAAGCATTAGAATAACCATCATGGGTACGCGCATTCACGTCATAAGGATTAATCCTGCATTCCTTTGTGGGAAAGACTTGATGCACGGCAAAAACAACGACTCTTTTTTCTAAAGCACGTGGAGAATTCTCAGGTCGTGCATTGCTGTTCTATTCAATGCATTGCTCTCTAGTGACGTTTACAATACTAACTAGAGAAGTACATTAAAAAAACCTAAAAATTAAATAATCACCATTCATACAAAAATTTGATCATGATATAAACAAGTTAGAATGAGTCAAGAGATGAAAGAAGATAAATAGACCTGGCTAAGGTGGTTGACCATGTCATATAGTTCCTCATGTTTTACTTGATACAGTATTTTTCTCATCTTGACACAGTACAGAGTAAAAGGAGCTTTAACTAGTTGATATGCATTTGTCTTGAATGTCTAAACAATGAAATCATGACTCAGTTATTTGTCCAATCAGTTCAGATACTTCGTAATCTTTGTACTATTCACACGCCATTCAGGTATTCAAATTCCTTAACTCGCAACGATAGTATGTTTATATATGGAGTATACATTCAGAGAGGCTCCACCAAGAACCGCCAACCCTACCTATATGAGCCAACCAAAGACGAAAATCCTTTTTATAGATTTTGTCACTTAATCTCCGTTCTAAGGCGAGGGGTAGTTTCAGACAGGAGTCAAAGAAACCGTTAGTGTAAGTCCATGAAGTGTCGTGGCTTCATTAAAGCGTGGGGTTATTTGTAAAGACAAGGCCGGAATAAGTACAAAAAATGAAAGGAAGAAAAGATAAGAAAATAACTGAATACTACAGGTTTAGTTTACGAGGCTTTGACAATCAAGTTATTTGTTCGTTGCTTGAAAGTGTTCATTACTAATAAGTGTCCGGCGTTTACTGTCTTAAAGATGGCACTGTGGAAGAACAGATACCGTTGGCACAATAGAGGAACATGTTGCACTGCTTTTCCAAAATATTAACTAACCATAAAATGCTTAAATTTATGAAAAGAAAAAGGTTATCTGTGTTTCTAAGGAACACTTTCCAGTAAGAATGGCTGTAACAGCTTTTCACTCGTGTAAACTTGGGGTCAAAACCAAGGTAACAAATTTGTTGACGGGAAAAACATTGTCATTGACGAAAATGGCTAAAAGTTGCTAAAATTGTCCACGAAATGGGATGAAAATTCCATTAAAAGACAAGGTGAGATGTTTGGCCTTACTAACAAAAGACCTATGACTCTGATTGAAGAAAAAGATTCTACGTGCCAGTTTGCAACAGATCGCTTGTGTTTTATTTTCATGTTTTTCCACTTCACTCTACGGTGCTTATACAATCAGGGTCAGCAAGTCTGGCAAATGACATATCTGATTTGACATAATCTGTCCGACATTGGTCGCATTATAATTTGATTCACATCCATCAGGCAGAAGCCGTACATATCTGCTTTTTATACCATGAACAGAAATAGAGTTCAAGTTCAAAGTGTGACTTCATCAAAATCTATTTGTAGAACCTTTGAATTTTAACCAGATTGGTTGAGAAACAGCAGAAAATAATTTCTCTACGTGTGCAAAATTATTTGAATCTGTTGCCAATTGATTGGATAGAGTAAGTGATAGAATTGAGTTTTATCAATGGATTATTGTTGCTTTTCCTGGTTCATTAATTTTAGAAACATAACAAAATTACAAAGATTTGATAGGAGATAGAGCCTGTGGGCATGTGAACGTGTCTTAGATAATTCGTATATGTTTCAGACTTACATTTGGTGGCATTTCAAGTTATTTGGACCACATTAAGAAAACATTTTTTTGTAACCAAGGGCTGGTAGCAAACACAGAAAGGCTCGCAGTGTTAAAGAAAAAGACGGCAAAATGAAACCGTGTTAACAAGAGGAACATGAAACCGGAGGAAAGTGAAAAATAATAAATCACTTACATTGGTAAATGTGGTGAATGTGTAATGCGCATTGTTATAATTTTTGAAGGCGAACGATGGTTGGCACTAAAAGGCTAAATTTGACATTAAGCATAAAAGAGAAATAAAGGGAAGACAGCAAAGAAGCTAGTTAGAAGCATAAAACATTATTCAATTTTGGGAGTAAAGGAGAAATACGGCAAGGAAGATTCCAAAAACAGTGTTTTACACGCAGTCAAGAATGCATGAATTCAAAAGAAATGCATTTAAAATGTATAAAATTTATAAAAAGATTGAACATTGCTTGACAACTATGCCAACCTTAAGGTGCAACATGACTCAAGTTAGGAGCATAAACGCTACCAGAGTCTATTTTTGATAAACGAACAAGCTTGAAGATGATATCAAAACTGCAATTCGATGGACATGCAAAATAGAAAAATGTGTCGCCTAAGCAGGATATTTTGAATGACGTAGAACAAGAAGAAATTTTGTTCTGTACCAGCCAAATAGAGATTTTTTCCGATGAAGAGTAGGGAGATAGGTGCTAGCATGCCCAAAAGAGAGTGCTATATGGTAATCAAAAGGTCTTGCTAACTATGAGAAAAACCTCTCACATCGCCCTCACTCAAGGTTGAGAACCTTCTCAGTTCAACAGTAGAAGAATCGACAATGAGTTGGATGTGAGGATGAAACACTTCAACACAGTCTGCCAAAGATAGCAAAATTAAGGTATTATGCAATGTCGTCAGTGACATTTCACACAAAGGTAATGATAAATGAGTTATGTTTTTCCATTGGACAAAAACAAAACGAACACCCAGTTTCTAGTTAAGAAGGAAATATGACTGTGGAAAGGTTATCATTTTTCAATCAAAAGAACATCATCCCATTAGGCCCTTCTATCAGATGATTGTTGAAAACTATTAATTTTCTTCTTACCCGTGACATGAAGAACCTACAATTAAAAATCTATTTCCGATTACTACATCGGAAAATAATGCAACACTTTCTTATACATAGAAAGGCGATGGAATGACGGTTAAGAAAAGCCTATTATTGATGAAACGATTAACATTTAGAAAAAGTACAAATTTAGGATCTCACTAGTTCTTCATTGAATTATCAAAAGTTTAATATCGTAAATTCGTAATGGATTCATTTAATACAATTTTATATAAACATAAATCCGGAAACTATTTTATATTCAGCCTCTTAAAAATAATCAATTGATACCGACCTACAGCAAACAACCGAATCAGATACGCTTCAGCTCATGCTATGCCTTTTTAAAATGTTTCCTTAATGTGAGGACCTCTCCGAAGACCCCCCTTTTAACCATTATTACAAGAACTGACTTACCCCCGGGAAGAGGACTTTTTAGTTTAGTTAGAGAGAGGGACTGTTCGAATCAAGTTAAGGAGTTGTAAAGAGTATTTGGTTTTTTATAAAGGTTTGCGTTGGAAAACTATGTCGTGTTTTGTGTGTTTATTGCTTGAAGCTAATTGATTTGCACTCGAACCGGGCCACATTTCTGGTGACCACGACGTGACAAGTAACTGTAAGTGCAAATCTTTTCAATTTTTTCTTTCAAAATTGATGTTCTCAAGAAGAAGCCACCCAGAAGAACACAGAAGTTGAAATGATGCAATTATTTGGCAATATCTTATCAAGATTTGTTGTTTTTCTCTCATGATTATTTTCGTGCTTTGTTGGCGAGGCTTGAGTCTGATTTTCTTGTGTCTTTCTCGATCTCTCAGTTGCGTTTGTTTACGTTAGGCCCGTTAAAGTTGTGCCATTGCGGATAGTCGAGACTGTTTTCGTGTATTTTAGTAGTATCAAAATGGCACTAACTGGGGAAGAAATTGATGATTTATTATTGGAATGTCATGGTCTACTGACAGGGATGCGCAAGGAGACACTTCATGAATTTTGCGATAAATTAGGGACAATCTCAGAGTCGTCCTATTTGGACAAAAGCCGTTTCGCAACCGTAAAATTGATTTTCGAGGAAATTGAAAAACTAACGGAGAAATGCAAAGAAACAGAAAAGGCAGCATTTCTCAAGGATATTCTGAAACAAATTACTGAGGTAAGGAGCGCAATTGCGAGCGGGGGAGATAAGCAACAGACACTGGCTTCCGTTAGACAGGATTTAGAGAAGGAAGTAACACTGTTAAAGGAAAAACAACAAAAAGAGATGGAAGCGTTGACTGATAAATTGAGTGCTGTCAAAATGAGGGCAGGGGGCGACGTTCATATAGATAATGATTTGAATGGACAGGCGACATCTGAAACAAATTACAGGGGCTTGCAAGCAATTCTAAAAAGGGAATTCAGAATTGTCGGGACAGTGGGGGCCCAGGGGCAAAAAGAACAGTTGTCCTATTTGAGCCTCAGTAGACAAGTGGAAAGTGGCAAAGAGCGCGGTTATTCCGAAAAGGAATTGGTTGACGGGCTCATAAAATGCATTCTGCCGGGAATACCCCTCAAAGATTATTTAGAGGCGATGCGAGAAATGGGGTTGGAAACTCTAATGAAAATTATTCGCGCCCACTATCAAGAGAAAAATGCTAGTGAACTATATGCTAGCCTCGCAAATTTGGCCCAGTCACCAACAGAAGATCCTCAAAATTTTCTACTACGTGCCCTAAATTTGCGGGAAAAGATAATTTTTGCATCAAAGCAGGAGGGGAGCAAATTAAAATATGATACAAGTCAGTGTCAGTCCATGTTTCTGCATGCAATCGAGACTGGACTTCTTAGCAATACTCTCAGAACGAGGATGAGACCACACCTACAACGCCCAGATGTTACAGATGCTGAATTGATTCAACAATTAAACCTCGCTGGTGCAGAAGAATCAGAAAGAAATGCCAAATTAGGAATAGGCCAGAAGGGAAAAGCAAAAGTTGCACAAGTCTCTTTGGAACAAAACACAAAGGGAAAAGCTGAGAGCCCCAAAAAGGACAAAGAAGCGGAAACACCACTAGCTCAAAAATTGCTGTCCGAAATCCAAGCGATAAAAGCAGAAGTGGCCTCTCTAAAACAAGATGTTAGCCGCAGTCGTGCTCAGTCCCCTGGGGAGGATAATAGAATATTATCTCAAGGGAGAGGAAGACCCCCTCGTGAAAACCGTCGGGGATGCAAGGAATGTTTCAAGAAAGGCCTTGGAGATAAGTGTACTCATTGCTGGAAATGCGGGAATAGTGCTCATTTTGCCTACAACTGCCCTCAAAGAAATGGACCGTGGCAGGAAAACTGCCCCCGGCTGCTGTCACGGGACAGCCAGTAGCCAAGGCAAATGATGTAGAGTCCCACCATTGTATAAGCTGCAAACAACTACACAAAAATATTTTTATTTGTGCTGCATGTGAAACATCAAAATATTGTAGTAAGGCATGTCAAATAAAAGACTGGGCTAATCATAAACAGATTTGTCTAGCGATTCAGGAACTCTCCGATAAGTTTGAAAGGGTTGAGCATGGAAGAGGTGACAGTGAGGATCATAGAGTCTTTGTTAGCCATCTCTCACCTCAAGGACAAGAAAAACTGTCGAAACTAGTGGGTAGAAAATGTTTGATCAAGTGCAATATGAATGGTATCGAGTTACCCGTACTTTTTGACACGGGTGCACAAGTATCAATCGTGAGTTCAAAAGAGCTTAGAAAACATTTTCCACAGTCAGAGATAAAAGATATCGCAGATCTCCTTGATCAGGACATTGAGTTAGAACTAACAACAGCCAATGGTTCAAAATTGCCATACAGTGGGTGGGTTAAGATGAATTTCAAGCTTCTGAATTCAAATGTAGATGCAGTAGAAGTACCAATGCTAGTAACTGAATTCGAACTTGAGCAGCCTATTATTGGGTACAATGTAATCGAAGAACTTATCAAAAGTCAACAACAAGTCCCAGATGAGACTAACCTTATCTCGCTGCTATCAGCAAGTTTCTTTCAGACGTCACAATCAGATTTAAATGCTTTTGTGAGTTTTGTTGACAGCAAGTCAACACCAATATTTTCCACTGTTAGAACAGGCAAGAAAAGCATTATTGTTCCAAAGGGCAGTACAGTAAAGATTTCATGTCGCAGCAAAGTTGGATTAATTAGCCGACCAACACCTATGCTGTTTGAGCCCGATAACGAGTTAAGCTTCCCCTCTGGTTTGGAAGTACACGAGTCTTTGCTCACTTTGAAAAGGGAAAATTGCGACAAGGTGGGAATATATGTCATTAACACTAGTGCACATGACATCACTTTGAAAGGACGTACAGAAATGGGTTTTCTGCAACCTGTTAGGTCAGTTACACCAGTTGAGTTGAAGTTCAAAGATCACAATGAAATGGATAAAGAAGGAAATCCAAAAGAACTCAAGTCTACAAAGAATGAGCAATACAGGACCAGTCAAAGACAATTAGAGGCTGACGAGAAGCTAGCAACGGACGTGATACCGAAAGTTACTTTAGGAAATCATTTGAGTGAAGAGCAAAAACGGAGTGTACAGCAGATGCTTTATGAAGAACGTGATGCCTTTTGCACAAGTAGCCAAGATGTAGGTTGCGCAGAGGGCCTCAAACATAAGATCATACTAAATGATACAACACCGGTGCAGAAACATTACATTGCTGTCCCAAGACCCTTGTACCCTGAACTCAAGAGATACATCGAGGATCTCCTGAATCGCAAGTTCATCCAGAAATCAAAATCGCCATATAGTAGCTGTTGTGTGATTGTCCGAAAAAAAGATGGCTCAATGAGGCTCTGTATTGACTACAGAGAACTAAATGATAAAACAACAGCAGACCGTCATCCAATACCCAGAATTCAGGACACGTTGGACAGTTTATCCGGAAACAAATGGTTCTCCACTATAGATCAAGGGAAAGCATATCATCAAGGCTTTATGGACCCAGAAAGTCGCCATTTAACGGCTTTTGTGACACCCTGGGGTCTCTATGAATGGATAAGACTTCCCATGGGCCTCAAAAACGCTCCAGCAGAATTTCAACGTTATATGGAGAGCTGTTTAGGGGAATTTAGAGACGAATGTTGTGCACCATATCTTGATGACGTCATTGTATACTCAAAGTCATTCAACGAGCACGTGGAGCATGTAAGAAAGGTTCTACGACGATTGAAAGAAAATGGTATCAAGCTGAAAGCTGAAAAATGTGACATGTTTAAGAAAGAAGTTGTATATTTAGGTCGAATCGTGTCTGAAGATGGTTATCGCATAGATCCAGACAGCACAAAAGCAATTCTCAAGTTACGTGACTACACACCAAAGACTATGGGTGAAGTTCGTCATTTGACAGGTCTACTGGGTTACTACCGTCGATATATAGAAAACTTTTCCAGAGTAGCAAAACCCATTTATGACTTACTCAAGGTTGAACAGCCATGCACTTCCAAAGTAAAGAAAAAAGACACACGTGGGAAAGGAGGCCAAGCATCATCGCGTGCGCCAATTGTCTGGCTAGAGCCGCATCAAAAAGCTCTCAATTATCTTATAAGCTGTCTTACCAACCCACCTATCATGGCCTATCCAGATTTCAGCATCCCATTTGTACTTCATACAGACGCATCACAAGAGGGACTTGGTGCAGTCTTGTACCAAAAACAGCAGGGGAAAATGAGAGTGATAGGGTATGCCTCTCGGACGCTATCTCCAGCTGAAAGAAAGTACCATTTACATTCCGGGAAACTGGAGTTCCTAGCATTAAAGTGGGCTGTAACTGAACAGTTCCGCGACTACTTGTTTTACGCTCCAAAATTCACAATATATACTGATAACAACCCTTTAACATATGTCATGAGTACAGCAAAGTTAAATTCTACAGGGTATAGATGGATAGCTTCATTGGCAGATTTTGAATTCACCATCAAGTACCGACCGGGTAAAGCGAATGTTGATGCAGACTTCTTTTCAAGAATGCCAACAAACATTGAGAAGTTCATGGAAGAATGCACACAAGAAACATCACGGGTGGATTTTGCAGCAACTCTCAGTGCAGTTACCACCAGGCATCAAGGTAATGTGTATTGGATCCATGCAGTTTCACTTAACCAAAATACTACCCAACTATTAGATGCAAACAAAATGGAAAAACACACTCCCCTGCCTCTGCAGAACATCTTACAAGCGCAGAAGGAGGACCCTGATGTTGCCCGTGTCTTAGCTTATAAAGAACAGCCAGTTAGGCCTTCGTTTCAAGATCGACATGGTGAATCAGCTGAGGTAAAAACACTAATGCATGAATGGAACAAGCTGATACTGGGAAAAGACAGAGCCTTGTACCGAAAGACAGCCAACAGGTTGCAGTTGGTTTTGCCAAAAAGATACCATTCTTTGGTACTCCGCCATCTTCATGATGAGATGGGACACTTGGGTGCTGAAAGGGTGACAGAGCTAGCACGAGATCGTTTCTATTGGCCGCACATGACGAGAGACATCGAACATTACGTAACCAAAGTTTGTAGATGCTTACAACGGAAAAAGCCATCACTACCACCACGTGCCCCTGCTCAAAGCATAGTCACAAGTCAACCGTTTGAGCTTATATCAATTGACTTTGTTCACTTAGAAAGAAGTACAGGGGGGTATGAATATCTTTTAGTTGTTGTGGATCATTTTACCCGTTATGCCCAAGCTTACCCTACCACGAACAAATCTGCGAAAACTGCTGCTGACAAAATATTTAATGACTTTATACTCCGATTTGGTTTCCCTCAACGAATCCACCACGATCAAGGTCGAGAGTTCGAAAATGATCTGTTCCACCACTTGGAACAGTTGACAGGAATTGCTCGTTCAAGAACCACACCCTACCACCCAATGGGTAATGCGCAATGTGAAAGATTCAACCAAACTCTCTTAGCCATGTTGAGATCAATGAGCGAACAAAAGAAAGCACGCTGGAAGGATCATGTGAATAAAATGACATTCGCATACAATTGCACACGTCACGATAGTACAGGTTTCTCACCCTTTGAGCTTTTATTTGGTAGAAAGCCACGATTACCTATTGACATTATTTTCGGAAATACTAAAGTAACAGCAGTGAAAGGATATCCAGAATACCTTAAGCAATGGAAGAATGCGATGACAGATGCTTACCGTATTGCTGCAGAGAAAACTGGACAGTGTGCAGCACATGGTCGGGAGGAATATAACAGAAAAGCAAGAAGCTCTGACCTAAAGCCTGGGGACCGAGTACTTGTAAAAAACGTAATAGAACGAGGAGGCCCTGGAAAGTTGCGTTCATTTTGGGAGGAAAAGATTTATATCGTTCTAAACAGAAAAGGTCCCAATGCTGCTGTTTATGAGGTGCGTCCAGAAAATCAAGATGGAAGGACAAGGGTTCTGCACAGAAACCTTTTAATGCCTTGCCCCTTCCTTCCCCATGTAGGAACCCCACAGGACACAAGAAAAGGTCACACAAAAAGAAAAGCAAATAATGCTGCAGAGATCGAACACGTGCCATCTAAAAGCCCAGAATCGTCATTCCCCGAGGTCAACATCCAAGACGATGACGAGGAACAATTTCCAACATTTTCACCAAATCAGTTGGAACAAGCGAGCCATTATTTAGAAGAACCATTGAATAGAGAGTTGATAGGGAACAATGAAGGTGATACATCACAGCTCCAGGACGGGGATAGCCACAGGGATGTGGGACAGGGGCCCACCACCATGGCTGAAAGTAATCAGGGCAGACAAGGGAAAGTACCAGACAGTGAAGTGCGGTTACCTGATCAATCAGTTTCTGCTAGTCCACCTCCTGAGCAAGAACGCCCAAGAAGAACTAGAAATCCGCCAACAAAATTGTCGTATTATGGGTTAGGAACACCAGTGGACAATCAAGCAGGAATCTTCTCAATATATCCACTTGCATTAACACCGCAGACTAACTTTGTGCCATTTATGCATCCGTCATTTGCTGGACAGAGGCAACCGCTTGTACCACCACAAAGACAAAATATGTTTCGACCAGTCCAGTGTTTCACACCATGCGGACCTATTGTTTACTATTAGTAAGACTTATACGGTGTTGACTATCGTTTATGATATCAAATTAAAAGTAACTAACACTTAAAAAAAAAAAAAAACAACATCCAAACTACGCAAATAAGAGGGTCTATATGCCTAACATGATTTTTCATAATCGCTACTACTGTTCAATCACAGTGCAAGATAAGTTTCGCTGCGCAGCAAAGAAAAAGTTTATATCCAGTCGAACAATGATACATTGTTGCTGATCTTGTGGATGTAATCAGGACTCAATTAGGATTCAGCTCAAAGGACATTGATTATGTAATTCAGGGCTCATCGAGACGTCGAATTGTCCTAGTAATCACTATTCTCTGTCAGAGCATAAGAGATTGAACGGTGAACGTTGTTATCAATGTGTCTCCACAAGAACTTTACATCTCGGAGACTGAAATGTCCAGAAGACATTCATTTTGTGGGGGGAGAGTGTGAGGACCTCTCCGAAGACCCCCCTTTTAACCATTATTACAAGAACTGACTTACCCCCGGGAAGAGGACTTTTTAGTTTAGTTAGAGAGAGGGACTGTTCGAATCAAGTTAAGGAGTTGTAAAGAGTATTTGGTTTTTTATAAAGGTTTGCGTTGGAAAACTATGTCGTGTTTTGTGTGTTTATTGCTTGAAGCTAATTGATTTGCACTCGAACCGGGCCACATTAAGCCTTGCTCACAAAGAACTGACATTTAACCGGAACTATAGAAATTTTCTGGTTCAAAAACCAACCTTGCTTGCAAAGTTACAAAACAAGCCACAGATGCTTAGCGAAGAAGTCAACAGATAGTGATGTGTATACCCGGTTTCAAAAATTGAACCCGGTTGTTTTTTCCAAGCACCAAGTCAATTTTCCTCAATTTGATGATAAAGGTTTGTAGGTTCATTCTACATTTGTGCGCATCAAAGTCTTACAAGCCAAGAGTATGAAGAAATATTTCTATAAGAAAAAGTCTTTCTAAACAGCAAAGAGAAAAAGAATGAAACTGAGCATTGCAAAAATAATTGCAATCTTGTTCATTCTTTGAGTTCATTTTGATGTGAATTACAAAAATTATTAGCATCAAACTTTAAAGCATTCATCATTCGGTTGTGTATAATATCATTGTCATGTGACATTCATGTTTCATACAAACTGCACCAAATATTTCCTGTTAAATATTTGCAAATACTTTTGGCTACCACGTTATATGACCAAATCAGTAAAGAATTTGTCAAAATGTTTGACGATAGCCGAAAAATTTGTATGAAATACTTGCATTTCTGAAGAAGTTGCAGGATTCAATTTAATGCTGAGAAAAAAGGAAATGTGTAGGCATGGTGAAAGGCTCAGTGTGATCCACAGTTCGATTGGAAATTTCTATAAAATAGGATCTTGACTGTTATGAACCCGAATAAAAACCATTCCTATTCTTATCATTAATGACCAAGATGAAACTGCATCAAAGAATGGATGAATTGGAGTGAAAAATTAAGAGCAAGCAAAAACATTGAACGACATAAGGGATTGAAACTTCATCACCAGTATTTTCAATTTTGTCATCCAAAACCTCCAACAACCATGAGACAAATTAGTCATAAAAAAGTACCAACAGCAAAAATTTGATGAGCATATTACAAGACAAGTTAAGGATTGGTTCTTTTATTTCACAGAAACAAATGATAAAATATTTCTGGTTTTTTAAACTATCTTATGTTCAAATTGTTCATGGTTTTACCACACAAATATTCTGATCCAACGCTGGCAACTACCATCATTAGATACCAAGAACTTTACCGAACCATATTGAGCCTTTCTTACATCAAGAGGTAGATTGAGCTCTTGATGTTGGGAAGTCAGTCTTCTATTGCTTGCATCACACGTTGAAAGCATGTGATCAATAACACACGTGATAAAGCAGGCGAGGTGCAGTGCATAAGCAGTGCATTCTTATCCGGTCGGAACTTTTATCTTTCAGATGATACCAAGTTAGGTTTCCTACTCCGGTATATTGTGAAGAAGTTTGTTTTTGCTGGCGCTTAATTGAAAGCGCTTAAACCGAGGTAAGGAAATAAGAAAATTGTATGGTCTATGTAAAGTTTGTCCAATAAAAGGTGGATTAAATGTCGGCAAAATGCTAAGAAAAAGGCAATAGCAGGATTACATCTTCTTTGTATGCCAAAAACGAAAAGAGTGGAGTATATTAACCAAAGTAAAAAGAGGTAACAACTTTAAATGGTAGAACAGGAATTCCATTGCTGTGAGTATATTGACATAGTATAGCAAACGTACTTGGAATGTGTTGAGAGGAATGGAATAGAGTAAAACTGCGAGCGAGGAACACAAAAGAAAGGTCTGTTCGGTAACTGAAATCTTATAAAATACCGAATAAATAATGCGAGTTAGCAAAGCAATAAACTTTTTTCATAAAGTATTTTCAAGGAAACTTCACAGTGGCAGGAGGGATACGTTCAAAGACATTTTATCACGAGGAAAGGCCAAAAAAGAAACAGAACAACCAGATTAACAAATCTATACAATGGAGCCTCCATTAACAAACGCTTCTTTACAACCGACACCTCTCAACAACGGACAGATATTTTCGTCCCAAATGGTCAAAAAACTCTCAAATGAACCTCTATGCAACAGACAATTACACTGGTCCGAACATTGTCCGTTATATGGAGGCTCTACTACTTCCATTTTCGACCTTTAAAAGCCACCAATGAAACTCAAGCAACGGACATCTCCCAATAACGTACACTTCCAAAAAGCAGACGAAAAGCTTTGTCTCGCGATATCCTCCGCTAGTCAAAAGCTTTTCGCAAGAAAATAATGAACACATAACTGACAGTAGCTAGCAATAACCAACAGTAACTTTTGTTCTGTACGTGATTGCGTTGTGTACTTATACTGTAATATGCGTATGGTTGCCCTCTTTTAGATGATAACTGCTGACTCTCATACGGATAATTTAGCCTAAACCAAGTTGCAATTAATCTATTACTTAAAATGCAGTCTAGCTTGTGAGAAAAAGCTTGAAGTTAACATCACTTGAATGACATTCACGCCAAAGGAAACCAAGGCCATTCTTTACTGAATAAGCAAACAAAATTCTTCTCCCAATCTTCACAAACACATTGGCCAAAACCAAGTGTATTCGGAAGATCATCTTCAGATAAACAAGACCTTGCTGCCAAATAGAACAAGAGCACAGCTAACGTTTCCCTTCGTTAAGAGGGATTATGTTGATACTTAAAAGATTATGAAGCAATACAAGATCGTTTTACACCAAAATTGTAATTCAAATCAGCCTTTGGGAAGTCTTCCACCTTCAAATCGGATATTAAACGCCAATCAAACTTTTAAAATGTCACTGAGAACCGTAAATCCCACTTATTGGCATTCAAACTTTTCAGGCAAAACTTTTATGCTTCTTTGCTAGTTCTTGAGAAAGTATCCACTTGCATATCGAAAACACTGGTACCCTGACCACAGCTTCATATAAATTGTGGCTTTATTGGCATTAAGATATTGGCATTCTAACTAATTCTGATTTCTTCCCCTTTCCATTCTTAGCCTAAAAAGCTGTGCTCATCGAGCAGTGTCCTAGTCCTTTCACTCGATGTGACAACACTTCGTGATTCCTATGCTTGGAATTACAGAGAGTTGGCGAGTCTCCTCAAGGTGGGTGAAAGTTTGTTCACGACAGGAACTCGGACGCCAGAACAAAGGGTTCTGCGTCCCTAATCGCTATAGCATCCACACACTTCTCAATGCAAATAGACCATTTAAAAAAAGCAGCTTAGCATTAAGATACCTAGAGTTCGTAAACAGGAAATGAATAGGAGCTAGGGGCCTTAAGCCCCCAATAGAAGATCAATTTGAAAAGTATATTTCATAGCAAGTAAAAAACCTCAATGCTCGTTTAAATTTGAGAAAGACAATAGAACAACACCCTGAATTATTGTCTACCACATTTCTCGGGTAGTCGTGCGCCTTTCAGGCTGCCTGGTGAGAAGGTAATCAGAAAAAAGTCGGTTGGTTCGTTGCAGTATTTTCGTCCACAGTCCCTCCGAAAATTGACGACAGAATTCCCCCGACAAGAAGAACTTATTCCCCGATAGAAAGCTACTCTGCAGCTTGCGAATTCTGCAGTTAACAAAGTCAAACAAACTACAACAAAATATATTGTCCTTCTTTGGAGATTCTTCGACAAACATTTGTTTTACCTTGATGGTAGAGTTAGAGCCGTAAACATCTACGCCCCCGTCTTGTGAAACTACAGGTTTTCTCTTAGATTATATGGTAATATCATACAGAGGGAGTTTGCGAGAATAAACAGGGGTGAAGTTACGAGATTAAGAGCCGCTGGTATACCTCAAAAGCGTTATTCATTAATGTTTTAAAAAAATACCTTTTGTTCCGATATGAATGACAGAGTTTCACCATTGCAGCATCAAGACCATGGCATTTGACCAAAAATAACGAATTTAGAAATCAACAAAAGGCTGATGATTATAATGACCGAGAAAAGTGGATATTGAAAGCTTAGTTTGGGGCATTACGGCGTCAAACCACACTGAATGGTATGTAAACAATCGAGATGATGAGATGTATGTCGAATTTGAAATAAATGGAGCTTCGAAGCATTCTGATCTGAGGTATGCATCGAAATCGCATAAAATATTATTCGCTTAAGGTTATGCAATAGAAAGTAACAAAATATACTCACATTTAAAATCTAATTGAAGGAAACCACAAAGTGTCGTGTGCGATAGGTTTCTTGCCACGAGGCCTGTCGCACAGCAATGAACAGCTCTTGCAAACGGCACCGATCTACAAGCGAAAAGCGGAGGATTACACGCTGATCAAAGAATACAGGCCACTGTTATTACGGATCAATTTACCTCTCGCGCAGGATCAAAGAAGCTTAAAGCCGATATTTATAGCAGAATTACAAAATACCAACCATGAGAATTTCATACTAGACAGTAAAGGCAGGATGACTGCCTGTATTGACTGGTTGATTGTGTTATCATCCTCATAAGAAGGCGAGAGAGGGCGTTTTAGGGACATTCTATGTCTCAGATCTTTGAAATGCGAGAAAAAGTATTAATGCAAAGAGAACTACAATGAAATATATATATATATATATGTATAGTTATTTTTCTATAAGGTCTTTTCCCCAAGAGGCCCTCCATCTCCAGTCAGAACCTTTAATAAGCCCCCTATGTCAATTGTGCCCTTTCAAATCTTCGTTTAGAAAAGATCGTAAAGACGTTTGCGGAAATCTAGAGAAGCTTCTGTTGTTTATGGCCCATAACTTGATTTTGAAATTTTCCTAACCTTCTTGCTTTCAATAGCTTTAAAACATAAAGTCCGGCAAGAAAGCGAAAAATCACGTTGATTATTGAAAATCCCCCGTTACTATAAAGCCCCCTCCTTTTGAACACGGAAATAAGATAAGAAAAAGGCACTTCTTTCGAATGAGATCTCGTTCATACTACCACCTCTGGTAGATCACGTGTTTTAACATTCTAATAATAAATAAAATTAACTTGTGCAGATGCACTGCATTTTTGACTTCCGTGTTTCTATTAATTTGGTTGTTTCGAAGAGAAAGTTATATATTATTTCGAGAGTAACCCATATCCTTGTATAGCAGGTTTAGAACAGAGTCAAGAACAGTGTTTACCCTTCTTCTCACAGAGGTGGAGTCCTTAAACGTAAAAAAGGGGTGATGTAGGGATCGTCTAGAAGCCACACCCAAGATCATACCCATGGTCACACCCTGTATACCTGTATTTGTCTTAAAGATTCTCTGTTTTGTATATGAAACCATTCAAACTAGTTACGACTTTTAATCGTAAATCGTAAGTATAACGTCTTTTAATGAATAATCAAGGAAAGGATAAAATAAAAACTGGAACATAATGTACGCATTAAAAGATACTCCTCCAACCTTTCTTGCCAAATTCACGAGCTCTATCTCATAACTCAACCTTCATTCCCAGGTATGGTAGCCTTTGGAACGATCTACCCTCTTTCTGCTTCCTAGACTCTTAAAACCTGCCTTTTCTTAAAACGAAAACAAACTTGATCTTACTAAACTCTTTCAAATCCCTCCCTCTTTCCCCTCGTTAGGGCTTTGTCATAGGCTCCCGGGCATTTCTAAACATAACCAATTAAAAAATGTAGCATTTCACATTCACCTCCATGCTTAATACAATGTTTGCTTTGTATCCGCTTGTACCAAACTGTATTTTCATAAGAATCAATTTGCGCTCTAACCTTCGGTCAACTATGTACAAAATAACAAACCAACTGTAGTATTTTGTAAGAAAAAAGAAATACATTGAATGGAAGTCCATTAAGTCATAAATTTTCAGATGAGAAAATTTTGGATCATAAAGTTTTTTGAAAATGTTTTCCATCGCTTCTTGTTACAGTTTTTGGACAGGTCAGTTCATTTCTTTGGCCTTCTGTATTGTTTCTGTTGACCAGTTCATGGCTATGTGAAGCAATATTGACGATAACGTTGTTATGAAGAAACTCCCTAATTGAAGCCCCACAGCATCTCAACAAAACAGAAAACTACGCACATTACTTCAGCGCAACTTAACATAACTTAACACTAGAGAACAAAAAAGGAACACAATAAAACACAACACAACACGACACAACACAACACGACACAACACAACACAACACAACACAACACAACACAACACAACACAACACAACACAACACAACACAACACAACACAACACAACTCTAAAAATACTGCACAACAAAACATGACACAACAGAACTTCATTTCGGTTAAACAAATAGAATTTCTGAAAATGATTAACCTACTAAAAAATAAAAACTTAGAAATAGATCTTTTTCAATCCTAGAATTCACTTCAAAGAAGATAGCAATGAGTTACCTCCTGGTTAGAACTGAAGCCTCACTGTGTCACCATTCACAAATGAATATTAATTTCCAGTCTGATCGTACCCATGTCAACTTATCCGCGTATCGTATACAATTCGTTACCGCCTCCAATTCTCACTACTCCCATTAAAACAAGATCAATTATGCAATGAAGCTGGGACTGTTGGATTAGTGATCGAGATTAACTGCGTCGCGAAAAGAAAGCCTAAAACCTGGGCACTCATAGAGCGTCGAGGAGCCAAGGCCCTTAAAAGGATTTTCGTTTCAATAGAGAGATGTACCTAGCTTTGGTTGGCATACACCTGCAAATCGTAAATAATACCTTTAAGGAAACATTAATCCTGTTGGCAACAACACTTGATGAAAATTGTTTAAGTTACTTTTTGACTTTAATTTGTCTTAATAACCATGGAAGCCAAGATACAATCATGAATAAATACTTTGAAGAGCAAGACATATTTCAAATTGACCCCTACGTCTGGTGACCACGAAGAATTTGTGAACATCGCAGCACTTAGGAGTTTTAAAAAATTAAAATAAAATAATCGCTCAGAAGGCAGGTTTTTACGGGCATTTCGATCACATATAAACAGAAATAAAGTTAATGCCTGTCTGCCTGTGTAATGAATGACTTTCTCTGTAAAAGAGAAGCTTCTGTAGTCTGAGGTGCTTCCAAATGCACAACAAAACTTTTTTCTAAAGGCAAGAGTAATAGAATAAATGTAAACCTAACACAAAAAGTGTATGAATACGTTTTTAAAGAATTGCAAGAGAAAAGAAATAAAGTATAAACACATCAATTTTAAATTTAAATTGCAATGGGTTTTTTGCAAGTGATTAATATTTTTCGAGCAAAAGAAATGGAGGTTGATGAGTAGAAACATATGGTAACCACTAAAAATTTTGGATACAAGTGTCGATTATTTAAAAAGAATAAGGACAAGAACGGTGTCTTGGCAGACACGGGTAATAATTAGGGCCTTTTGGAATCGCCAGTAATTTTTCATACTCTTCTACTATATAAAATAATAAGCAGTTTGGAATTTCAACATTTTGCACGGAATAGATATCATTTTAAGAAAACTATAACATCCACGTTCGATCCAGTCCTAGCTCTAATCCATTGATTGGTCAACCTCAACAGTATTGTGTTTCTGATTGGCCTTTTTCGATCCACAACTGGGTATATATATTTTCTAGCGTAGAGTTTTCGATCTATGTTCCGGCGTGTTAAACTCTGAAGAGTGTCAGACGAAAAGCTTTAGTTTACTAAATGTTCCTAACATCAAATCAAATCATGTATTCTTTCTTTACTGCTCTCTTCTATTGAACTGGAATTATCGAAAGTCCTGCACTCTTACGCAGACTTCAAGCTATCCTCTGTAAAATATTCTACACTTTTTACTTTTTAAAACAAAATGCCTGGCAAAAGAACCAATAACTTAAGTCTTTTTCTTTTTGTAATTTCATTTATATTCTCGAATACTACCACTTCAGCTCCCTCTACTAAACAATCTTGCAATTTTAGGTAATTATCCTACAAGTCAAAACTTAGAAGCATTCAAGAGGAAAGGGTGATGGATGAATTCGACATTTGAAAGTGATGTGAGTTTCCAAAACTTCTGCAATGATTGGCCGGTCGTAGCAATACGAGTACCGGCTTGTGACGTCATCAAGAAACCCTTATATACTTCTCGGTGTGCAAAACTAGCTATATATGTTCCAAATTGGGCGAGATATGGCCAATGAAAGATTTGAAGTTTGCAAACGGATTACTGTAATTCTGGCCTGGTTCATGAAGTTATGAACCAAGACCAAATTACAGAGGGATGGGGCAAGAGCCTGTGCTCAAGTGGCCATAGCTCAGCCAATTCGTAATGCCTTTAATTGATTTTGCATATTTGTAGATATTAAATGATGCTCGTCCAGATTTTGGGATCAGAATTTAAAAATTCTAAAAATGGATTTTTGTGGCGTTAAAACTTCGGTACTCTTTTACAGAATATTCAGGCAAACCTTGGCCTAAAAATTTGCCTAAAATTTTTGTTCTGACACTGCCTAACTTGAATCAAGAAAAACCGCTTTAAATATAGGCACGGTGAACAGATAGTCCAATTTAAAGACTCTCTAGCCAGGACCAAGTAAAGCTCCCGTGATTTATAACGGCTGATGAATCTATGCTTAGTCTTTGTGTCGATTAATCCAGACTTGATCTGGAAAACCAT
The DNA here is from genome assembly GCF_057945365.1 of Rhopilema esculentum. Lineage (NCBI taxonomy): Eukaryota > Metazoa > Cnidaria > Scyphozoa > Rhizostomeae > Rhizostomatidae > Rhopilema > Rhopilema esculentum. The sequence goes on along the minus strand of NC_142834.1, from coordinate 12,693,718 downwards.
GGTTGAAATATCAAGAATGCCTTAATAAAGTTTAAAAACGATGAATAATGCTTTTGTTGTCGATTAGATACAAGATCATTGCAAACATTTAGTTTTGAAATATCTCAGAAAGGAAAATAGACCTCAAAGCATTGACAAAAACGAGAGAGGAAAAATGGGTGATCACTTTCAGGAATCTAGGGTGGTCAAAATGGGGGAGGGGGCGCTTTTTCAAATGATATTCCTAAAACAAAAACTTAACAATTGGTCACTAGTTTGCAATTGACAATAAGGGGGTGAATTCTCCCGTTACACTATTCCTCTGTATCAAAGATCATTTTCTCTTTGCTTATGATTTGGAATTTTCGGTCAGGAAACTACCCTTGCATTTTTCTGTCAAGCTGAAAACCAATATTATCAGATTACAAAATTCTGATTATCTCTTCATTTTCGAAAACTTTTTCAAGTGAAATGACTTTGGACCGTTATTTCAACCTAAGAAAAGCGCAAGATGAAAGCACTTGAGATAACCAACATTGTGTACCAACAATAAATATGCCAGTCACTAGAGTTTACTAACAGAATAACATTGAAATGTTCGTAGATAGAAACCGAAAAAATATTTTGACTATGAAACGTTTAGTATTGTATATTATTTTTGTTATTATCGTCTCGAAGCTTCTGTCTTTATTTGTATTTACATGACCGGTAAAAACAATTGCTACCTTACAGATGAGGCAAAAACGTATCATTTTCCAGGCGTACCTGAAGCTGAAAAAATTGTTGAAAAAAATCTAAAAATGCTAAACAGACATTCGAATCTTTACAGTTATAATAAAAAGATTTAAATTATCGATAAATTTGCTCTAAGTTAAACATTTGATAGTGAAAAGAAGAAGGAAAAAGGACTCATGATCTTATTCCCTCTCGCAATAATTTCAAAAAATGTACTTAGAACCGTACAAAAGGTCGCCTTGCTCTCGGCTTTTAGCATTTTTGCCCCCCCCCACCCAAAATGTATTAGCCCCTTCAATTTCTTACATGTTCCGCGGTCCCTGACCCTCCACCCACATAGTTTAGAGGCTCAAGCTACGCCACTGATCTTTTCGGCGACCATATCTTAGCGGAAGCTTGCTGGGAGAAAAATCAGATTTACAAACTTATGCAAAGCGGGTAAATGTGGTTCGTGTGAATGGCACGTATTGGCCACACTATCACTCAAAATATTAATCTAAACCTTAGCTTCGGTTTTTTCTAATCCTGTTTTAGCAACACCACAAGACGTGGCTCCACGACCAAAAAACTGTATTTTGGGCGCACTCTCTATTTTTCTTAATTTTCATAATAACGCTACAATCAAATGTTAACAGAAGGGTCAAAAGCGGTATAGAATTGAATAACACGTATACTGTAAGCAGGACTGCCAAGGGGGGGGGGGCAAAGTGGCTCGGGGCCTCGAGGTCTTGGGAGCTTTAATAAGAAATGAATACAATTTTAAGAGTTAAATTAATCAAATGTAAAAAAGTATACTTAAAAATGGTAAAAAATTTCAAGGGTTGCCAGAACATGGCTGCAAGAATTATCTGAAAATGTATTTTAAGCTCATCTAATGGGCGTGGTAACAAAAATTTTCAAAATTAAATAAGCAAGCAAGGAACTAATCAGAATGGGAACATAGCAATGTCATCGTAACAAAATCGCTCCAAACCCCGGCCTCCCTCCCAACTACTCAAAGCCTCCAAGCCCCGCATCCGAAGAGGTTGCAGTCTAATCTTTTCCTTCGCACTAAAGACAATAGTAAGGCTTATATGTTGACCAGTTAAATCACTTCGTGCAAAACAGCTATTACAACATCATGATTGCGGTAGAATTTATTTTTAAAGCTGCAGATGTAGAGTAGTAATTCTAATTTCTTGATTATTTCAGAGTATTACATAGCTAGCTTATTACAGAACTCAACTATCATCACCAAGTGTATGATTTAATGGTATCTATGCCAATCGCTTAAATTAGAATATGTCTAGCACTGAACATCCGCAAATCTATGACATTTATCAACCAGTTCTACGGAACTACCAAGATCTAAACTACCTTCCCAAAGTGTATGACATGGTGGCACCCGTAAAGAACATCTTATACTTTTTATTCATAACTGTTAAACCCGTTTATCACAAACTGGTTGAATTCATACCAAACTTAATGTCTGTTTCAATTCAATGGTTTAATAAAAAGTAATCTAAAATCTTGTTAAAACAGAATAAAAAATGTCTAAGGCAAAGGTTGAAATTTCTCTTTAATGGGGCTAAATAACTGTATTGCTTACATAGGCAAACAGGTAGCCCGCAAAATACCATGGTAGTCAGAGGATAGGTGTTGAACGATAAAAATCTCAAGACAAACGGTATAAACAAAATACAAACCAATAATTTTTTTATTAGAAATAAACGCTCTACTGAAGTACGAAAAGTTTTGTCGCATCAGGAAACAAAGATTACAAAAACGCAGAGTTGAAAAGAAGAGTGTTGATTTTGTTGAGAAATCTGAATCAGGAAGAAAAAGAACGAGGTAGACAAAATTTCTCAAAAACGGAGTATATTTTAAGTCATTTGTCTGGTAGACTGAGAATCAATCGCAAAAGAAAAACCCTTAGAAAATTACGAAGTCGTTAGTGCTAAAATGAAATGTCGTCTCACCTTAAAGATCTTCCTGCTAGAATCTTTTAACACGTCTTGAGCTGAGATGTGCAGAATAAACTAGAGGTACCTGAGGGAATAACAAACAAGGGAATTTAGCAAATGCAGTGGAGCGTCAAATCCCATATGGGAACTGTACTTTTGACTAGAACATAAGCACTGCTAAGCTGCTCAGCTTACGTGCGAAGGAGAAGAAACCAACTTTGCAATGACATTTCACAGAATAAGATTCATCTCGACTGTCTATGGGAAAGCAATCAGGATGTTTTCGGTACTTAAAGACAAATATAGTATCTTTGATATTAGTGGTATCCAGTTAAAAGAATCAGCAGTGCCTTGTCAGCAGGGCCTTGTCATCAGGGTTTGGAGAGGTTGTACAACTGGGTTGGTGGTCTGCAAAGATAGATTACTCTCAAGCAGGGCCAGGGGCTTACAACTGGGGCTCAAGAAGTTGGGGTTGATTTGGTGGGGCACAAGAAGAAACCTCATTATCATGCCTTTTTAATTTACAAAAAGTACTGCGAATGTCGTTTTTAAGCAATGTGCTTCATAATATAATTACTTAGCATGAACTAGGTTAAAAAATAACTTCAAAGCCAGCAAAAAAGGGGATCGACCTTTAACAATAAGATTAGTCCTGTCGAGTGCTTTTTCAGTCAATTAGGATTGAACATTAAAAACTGATCTCAAAATGCTATTGAAACTGTATAAATGCATAAGAATTTAAACAAATGAAGGTTTGTTGAAGGAAGCCCAATATGAGTGACGAGGATTGTCATCTAGGCACTTGACTTTATGACAATTGGGAGTTTACACACTCAAAAGCTATAAAAGGCTGACAGGAGTAGCGTTCAGCAAGGCTGCTTTGTGCATGGCTATAACACTGCAGTTATAAAAAAGTTATTATATAAATGCCATAGCTAAATATCAAGCATTAAACAAAGCTATGATTTTGATTTATTTGAAATGCTATGATTTTGATTTTATGTGAAACACAATTTGATATTACATTGCATGTGGCCTAAACAAAACATAGTTTAGTACTGCAGCAATTCATTTGAAACAAAATTGGATTGAATATAACAGTGACAAACACCGTATGTTTATATTATACAATAAAACAAATAATTTTGGTGAGTTATGGCAAGATTCTCGAATTGGTGTGTTCTTACAGGATATGCTGCAGACTTAGTGCTTTGCTGTAAAAACTGCATGACAATTTATCGATGAATTCGACAAGTGTCGATATTCTACAAATACCCTGCTTAAAAAAGCTAAATGAAGATAGACATAAGTCCCCATTTCTAGAAACTGGGTACTTACACCTAGCTTAATGTCTCTTAAAACACTGTGTATAGTATACAATACATGTATAAGGCCAACAAAGAGATGGCTGGGTCATGTTACTCATTGGAACTTCCAATAGGGGGTCGTTTTGTCCATGGTTTTTCAAGAAATAACGATAAACGTTTAAGTTAAAGTGTTTCAATAGTATGGATACTGAAATATACTTTACTCTTTTTATATAAGAACCAGACAATCCAGATTCTGGCTGGCTGTTTCTTTAATAACATTGGTAAAAGATCTCTGCCATGATATATTCCTAAGAACTTTGTTCTTAAATTTTATAATACCTTAGCCTAAATTTGAGGCATGTGTTTTTGTAAAATTGTTCTTATACAAATTGTAACAGAGTATAGAAATTGCAATGCGGAAACTGTTGGTTGCAATGCATCTATTTTCACCAGGCCAGTTACTGACAAGCATCTGTAGGTGATTTTATTATTTTAGGAAAGCAATTCCAGGTTTTGGCACTAAAAAGCTCAGTGACGTTATTCTGTAATATTAGTTGGTACTTTTTTCTTCAGGAATATGGGGAATTTTTTCTTGAGCAAAGATGGTTAGTTGGGTCTTTTGAGGTAAAATGATCCTTTTAGTATAAAGTCATACGTCAAACCTCTAGGCCCTGGGAGTGCGATGAGAAAAGCCAGGTCAATCAAACTTGTTTACAGTTGAATTCTATCTAATCAATACTTAAGTGATATGAACAGTTAATAAAAACGCATAAACCACTTTAATTAATTTCTATCGTAAATAATAATTGGTGAATGATTGAAGAATTCCAAACAACCCTACCGGTTTAGAGGGATTAGCCAGTTTTCAGAAGAGTTTCTATAATCCTATTTGTAGCCAAAATCTGTTGCCAGGCCTGTCTGGGTCTTTAAGGATTTCATCTAGGCCCATCATCTTTCAAAATGTTGATTAAATTCTTAAACCTTTTACAGACGTATTCAAAATACCTCTTTAATTCAACTACCTCTGTACCAATATTAATTCTGGCACTTTTATCAATTTAACCAAGACCTTCTTAGAATATGTAGCTAAGATATAGATAGCCGAGAAAATGAGAATTCCTTCATAACACCGTGAGTCTTTTAGACCTAGTTAAGTAGAATTAATGTCAGAATTTCGATTGCTTGGAGACAGTCTGGTTATCTCAGTACGACTTTAACAAAGACATTTTTGCATAGTGCGTTCAAGCTCAAGACGAGTTTTACTGTCAACAAAAAAAGTTTTTAATTGAGAAAAACAAGTCTCTATTAAAAATACTATGAGAAATGGATCTTCAGGTTATTAACATAGGATTCACTGTGTTTTTAGAACAGATGTCTAGTTAAACGAAGTCGCTTTTGGCACACTGATGTTTAATTTTAGTAGAAAAGTTATATTTAAGATCTGCTTTGCATGCAAACATTCTGACAGTGCCTTTATCAAAGCGATGATTATATTTTTATCATCCGACACTGGTGGACCATGTATACTGATTAAAAAGCAAAATCAAATTCCTGTCAGCTATTCTAACTGAAGGAATATGCAAATATTCTCCTTAACAACGATTCTATTGAAAGATCTCCGCAAGACCTGTTCAAAAAGCAACCAAGTGAAAGAAAATTATTGCAGAACCTTTATATATCGGGTCATTGACAGAGTTTAAAAATCAGGAGCCTGTATCATTGCCATATGTCTTTATGCAAAACCGGCTCTAATAGCAGAACGGGTAAAGGGAAAGGGAGGAGGGGCGGGGTCTTTTACACCTTTCACGACGAACTAAAATACGTTTTTCACGAAGAATTTGCAACACCGCCTGAAAGGTGAACCTTGTATTCGACAATCTCGCCCAAAGATTGATGAAGATTTTAACGGCTAAATGAATCTTTTCATATGAATTCACAATCGTGTTATTCATAGTTTACAATCATTGATCTGTTTGCAAGATTTCACATTTGAACCTCGGTAGCGTTCACATTACACGACACATTCTTGGTATATTTCACGTTAGTTTCATTCTCAGACGCCTATTCTCTTCTAGATATGCTTGTAATTAAATTTGAATTTTAAAAATGTTTTCTATTTTGTGACGTTTTATTTGTTAATGTTGTGGCAAAATACTTACGGGCAAGAATCTTAATATGCTGCTTCTCCAAACTGACAATTTGGAAAAGATGCTCTGAAAATATGTCGTATTCAAGACTGGAGAGTATAGGCACATCTACAAGCAGAGCTAAATACAAAAACCTTTTTTCAAAGTTGATAAATTCTACTACAAATTTCAGACTTATCCTTATGTACAAAGTATTTACTTTATACACAATAGAAATAATCATGTTTCCCTACGCCAGTGGCGGATTTAAGGGGGAGCAACTAGGGACAGTTCTTCCCTCAACTAGTTGAAGCAAGTCTGGCGCCCCTTTTTTGGAAATTTTGCGCCCCTTTTGAAGAATGAGAATCAGATGAAAAAGGTTCTTGGACCGAAAGGTTAATTTGCTTCAAGGATTACTTCATAGTTATATTATTTATTCTAACAATGGATCTGAAATTTTTGTATACAGCGTACACTGGTAATCAATTTTTGAAAATTTTTCAGCGCCCCACTACTAATTGCCCCTCCTTCAAATTTGCTCTGGATCCGCCCCTGCCCTACGCATTCAACTGATATGGATTCTACTCCTGATGAATCATCCAAGTATAGAAACACAGGCCACATGGATTTCGTGGTCGACACTAGAGATCTAGAAGTACCAAACAGCCATAGGCGACTTTCTCTATTGGGAGACGTCGCTAAGGCTTGTCTATACGAAATCGTGGTGCTTTTCATGTGAAAATTTGCCAGAAGGTGTTCATACACACTTGGTTATTGTGGTTATCACGCTCAAAGTACTGCAAATCATTATCCCACATTTGAGGGTGTGGATAAAGTTTCTTACGGTGGAAATCTTGAATGAATAACCACATTCCTGTCACCGGAAAATAGTTGGAAGACAAACTACGATAAACGGTAACTTAAAAATTGCATTTATGTAAGGTCTATCCTACCAGACGACAGGATAATGACAAAGGTATAACTGGAAGACGTTTTTGAAAGACAGCAAAAAAGATCATCTGGTAAAATCTACTCAATTCTTCAGATTTGTGCAAAGCAGAATCTGATTTATCCCTTAGAATTAAGACACAATAAAGACAGAATCTGTATAAAATACTTCCAGGAATGGCAGATCATATATTCTTCACAACTCTCTTGCATCTTTGTAGATCAATACAATAACAGACGTACACAATTTTTTCGGAGGACAGATAATAAACATGGCTACCAATTCAAGAATTTCAAGGATACATCATCAAATTTGAATCGATTTAACTGTCTTTGGACCAACACGAATCGTTGAGATGAAATGAACAAAAAAATTGACATTGAGATTGGGGCATTCTTCGAATGCACCAAAATAAGCCCTCATCCTGGTGACACTTTAGTTAGCCCGAGAACAGTCGTAGAAGACCTTGCAGTTGTATGACGTCATATGCTGAATAGTCACCGCACAGATAGGAATCAAAAGCTCTAAAAATATTGTTTCGTACAGCTCATAATATCCGTACACTTTGAATTTATGGTTCACACGTGATGATCTCCTTTTCGCTCATCCTTAAACCACAAGGCCAAAGTCTCTGAAGAATTTGTGTTGCATTTACACCTAAATATAGCACGCAGAAGGAAAATGCAGGTTTGCACATTATGCTATCCTGTTTCAGTGTGAGAAAGCGTCTAAGGGGCGTGTTGCTTGCACACAAGAGTGCTTTTATAAGCCTCCATTTAAACTAAAGTTTCGATTGAATTGGCTGAAATTATGCAATTGGTTTTTTTCGATCAAAAATCTGTTAATAAAGATTTGATCGAAAAGTTTTGCTTTCTCGCTCAAGGTGGCTTCAATAAATTGAGCTCCAGCACAAGCATGAAAAATATTCATGAAAACACAAGCAAATTCTTTGTTGAATTAACAAATGAAAAAGACAGACTTTGGATGAATGAAATCCAAATTTTGGATGAAATATGAGATCATAAAGATAAAATGGGGCTGAGGGCAACGTGTGAAAACTCTGTTGGCGGGTCGACTCAAAGAAAAGAAAGGATAAATTTGATTCCACTTCAAAAAGCCACAATCCAGAGAGATTGGAAAATAAGGCAACAATGAGAGAATTGCATTTAAGAGGCAGCGTAGGAATTTTAAAAAAAATCCTAACAGTTTTTAAGATTAACGAGCATGTATTGAATGTAATAAGAACAAAAGGAAACAGCTGCGCAGGGAATGTTTCATTTTTACCAGGGAAACTGCCAAAAAGTGGTATCTAAATAGCTCTGGTAATCGCCAAGGCTAAGACCCCATTTACACTACTAAAAGAAGAACGGAACTCTTTGGGTCCGTTCTTGTTTGGGAACGGGGTTTAGTGTAAACGGGGTCTAAGTTGTTCCGAAAGTAAAGGCGTAAATAAATTCTGAAAGTATCAATAAATTTCGACCAGACAGTACTATTCGCTTTGTTTATAAATTGATTGTAATAGTTTACAGTGTATAAACTGCAAGTAACCTGCAACTACAGAGGTGTTACTTCGTTTTCAACAAAACTTCTTATTATATCCAAATATGATGATCAAAAACTGCGATTGCTCTTAGTAACACAAAAAAGAGGGAAAATCTCGTTTCCAAAGCAACGCCAAGTATTTCTAAGGTGGTCGTTCCTGGTCGAAGCTGTATACACTCATTTTTTCTATAAGAAACAAAGGTCGATGTTAAGTACTCCAGTTTCTTAATGTTCTGGAAATTTCAATACTCACTGTTTCTTAAGAGTTTCTTAATTATGATGTCATGAATGCTGTTATGAAATGTTCGTGACCTTTTTTATCACGCCAAGAGATTCACTTCCGTTCCGAGACTGTCTCAAATTCTAGGCTAACAGGGCAATCATGTTCTTTGATTTTACAAAATTTCGTTGTTCTCAGTCTTATCACGATTTAATAGTTTCTTAATTTTTTGCTTCGAGTACTGAAGTTTCTTAATTTTTTCTGACTGTCCAGTACTCGTTTCTTATAGCCAGTTTCTTATAAAAGAAAAGTGAGTGTAGGCCAAATACGAGATAAAACAATATCTTTCGTTTCCTATTGATTTCAATGGTAAACTTTATAGGAAGTAGTATGACTTTGGCCGAACTCATAGCAAGATATTTAGAACAAAATCACGTGGTTTCATGCACAGATTTAGGGGCATAGGGAGAGTGGCTTATTTCAGTGTCAGCCTTGAGCTGCCTCGAGTGTTTAAAACTGTTTAAAAATGAAGTCTTAATCACTTCATAGCATGTTTGCGAAAAAGAAACAATGCATGATTACGGAAAAGGGAATGAAGCTGCAGCCTGATTGCCTAGAATTTGATCAATCATTGTCTTCTGGAATCTAACGTGACTGAATTGCCCCAGTGATAGAAAAATCATTTCATCTACAGAAGACCAGCTGTCAGTAAGGAACTTAGGCAGCCTTTCCACTAGCCTGGGTTAAAACATACCCGGGTTAAAACTTATCCGTTTCTGCCTCGCGTTCCTACTAACTCACTTGAAAACATATCAAGGATGCATAAATACATTGGAAATTGGTTTAAAACAGACCTTGCTAAATTTAGTTTTTGAGACTTTCATCTTTCGGCTCTGGTTGTCCCAGGAAAAGTAGTAAAAAGAAAGACACAGAGGGGGTTGGAATTCTTTGGAAGAAGAAGGGTTGCTTAAGTTATAAATTGACAAAAAATTTTGATAACAGGGCCGAATGTTTGAAACTTCTCGATAAAACATGATCCTTTACGGTGTTCAAACCCCTTGTCCCATGCCATTGTGCCCCTGTCCCTATTGAAATTTTAAAAACAGTGAAAAATTCAAGTCTAAGTGGACATAAATGGGAACAACGTTGCTGGTTCTTGTAAGGTGTCTTTTGTCTGAGATGATTTGGCCGCTTGAAAAAAAAATCCGATTTGCACTAAAGTCTGTTATTGGGGGGTGGGGGGTCCTTTGTTGGTACGTGTGTCATTGGGACGTGTGTGCTTGGACGTATTAGGTTTTTCATTTCGACATGCTAGTTGTTGGGAAGTGTCTGTTGTTAGGAAGTGACTGTTGTTGGGATTTGTCCGCGGTTGGACGCGTCCGTTGTTTGGGATTGTTCGTTACTTGGACATGTTCGTTTTTGCAACGTGCCCATTGCTGGGACGGTTTTTGCGCTGGGACATGCTGGCTGTTGGGGATCTTTTTATATTTTGAAGTTCACGTTGTTGGAAAGTGCCTGTGAATGAAACTTTCCTTGCCCTAGTAAAGATTTATGAATGAAGATGCTTTGAATGAGTCGATTAATGAATGAACTATCGAGTGAATGGCAGACTAAATAAATCAACAATTCCATTGACCAGTCAAGTGATGAATGCATGAGAAAAGAAGCTGATCCTTTTACTCAAAGCAGCATTTGAACTTTTAAAATGACATATTAATTGAGTAACCCACTCAACTACAACCACAAACGATCAAGACTGAAAAGCGGCAAACAGTTAATGACGACCATAGCAGATTATAGCAAGCTTTTTCCATTAAGAGCCTCACAAATACCACTGAAGAGCTCTGATCTCACGTATCAGAATCTGCTGATCTACTAAGGCGCTTGTTTTTTCTTAGCTATTTCCATCGCATATGAAATTCTTTGGATTTTGCAACTTCGTGATAGTTAAAGGAAAATTGTTTTGCTTCAATAACAGTTTTGTTACTTCACTGTGCTGAGAACTGTAGAAAATGAGTTTGTACAGGCGCTTAATAAAAAAATTCAATTAAATAGATAACTAAAATGTCTTAAAATACGTACTGCTTCTTAAAACAGGTAATTAAACTTAGTCTTAAAATAACCAAATATAATATAAAATATAACAGATATGGCAGCATAAATGACCATGGAAAGAGAATTTCATCTTATTTTACCTTATTTGACTATGGTCTATTCTTTACCATAGTCAAAATGTTTACACAAAAAATTCGAAATACGGTAATAGATTAATTCGAATGAACAAAGAATCGAAAGCAGGATAAATTTGTAGATAATTAAAAAGAAGGGAAAGGAATATATACGAAAATAAACACTGGTTTTAAAGAAGGTAACTATGCAATGCGAAAAATGGCATAAAGAAACTAAGATCTGATGACATTTTAATCACCAAGGGGTAGTGCCAAGAAGAATTTAAGGGTTACTGACCCTCACCCCCCCCTCTTCCAACAGACAAAAATACCATATATGTTTACTGAAAATGGATAAAAATAATAATTTAGTTCAGGTTATATGTTTCTAATATCTACCTACAAAAAATATCATTAGTGAGTGTAATAGGAGAAGGATGCAAATGTGGGCGTCTTTGTAAAAAACCTGCTTGGTTTCTTATAAATGGAAAAGAAAAACAAAAATAAAAAAAAGGCTGAATATTTTCTTAAAATTACAGCAAAAAATTACAAATAGGCAAATATATTTGAATAGAAACCTTTTATGTATGTTGTGTTAAACCAAATTTTGAACATATTATTCAAATCTAATTAATCTTTGATTTGATAATGCTATCCTATGTAAAATAAAAAAGCAGATAATGTAACTACCCTAGGTTCTAGCCAAGAGGACTAAATTCCGGGCTGATTGGTTCCTAATATCAGGGTAGATGCTATGCTATCTGGCAGGCTGCAGTTTCTTATAAGTCAAATTCTTTGTGGCGAGGTAATACTGTATGGCTGGGGACGCAAGTGTTCACCTTCAATAAAACAGGTAGCCTTTGTGTTGGCATTTGATGAAGCATGGCTTCCTTTTGCTTGTAAAACACTATGAGGCTGTTTTGTACCAAAACTCGGGACTGTTTTGGAGTTCCACTGCAGGACTGTTTTTGCCCCACGCTAGGGGGCTGTTTTTGCACCATACTACGGGACTGTTTTTGCACCACACTACGGAACTGTCTTTGCACCACATTACGGAACTGCCTTTGCACCACACTACGGGACTGCCTTTGCACCACACTACGGGACTGTTTCTGCACCATAATATGGGACTGTTCTTGCACCACACTACGGAGCTGCTGTTGCACCACACTACGGAGCTGCTGTTGCACCACACTATGAGACTGCTGTTGCACCACACTACGGGATTTCTTTTGCACCACACTACGGGACTGTTTTTGCACCACACTACGGAACTGCCTTTGCACCACACTACGGGACTGCCTTTGCACCACACTACGGGACTGCCTTTGCACCACACTACGGGACTGTTTCTGCACCATAATATGGGACTGTTCTTGCACCACACTACGGAGCTGCTGTTGCACCACACTATGAGACTGCTGTTGCACCACACTACGGGATTTCTTTTGCACCACACTACGGGACTGTTTTTGCACCACACTACGGTACTGCTGTTGCACCACACTACGGGACTGCTTTCGTACCACACTACGGGACTGTTTTTGCACCACACTACGGGACTGTTTTTGCACTACACTACGGGACTGCTTTCGTACCACACTACGGGACTGGTTTTGCACCACACTACGGGACTGTTTCTGCACCATAATATGGGACTGTTCTTGCACCACACTACGGAGCTGCTGTTGCACCACACTATGAGACTGCTGTTGCACCACACTACGGGATTTCTTTTGCACCACACTACGGGACTGTTTTTGCACCACACTACGGTACTGCTGTTGCACCACACTACGGGACTGCTTTCGTACCACACTACGGGACTGTTTTTGCACCACACTACGGGACTGTTTTTGCACTACACTACGGGACTGCTTTCGTACCACACTACGGGACTGGTTTTGCACCACACTACGGGACTGTTTTTGCACCACACTACGGAACTGCTTTCGTACCACACTACGGAACTGCCTTTGCACAACACTACAGGACTGCTTTTGTACCACACTACGGAACTGCCCACACAACGGAACTGCCTTTGCACCACACCACATGTTATGTTATGTTATGTTATGTTATGTTATGTTATGTTATGTTATGTTATGTTATGTTATGTTATGTTATGTTATGTTATGTTATGTTATGTTATGTTATGTTATGTTATGTTATGTAATTTTATGTTATGTTATGTTATGTTATGTTATGTTATGTTATTTTATGTTATGTTATGTTATGTTATGTTATGTTATGTTATGTTATGTTATGTTATGTTATGTTATGTTATTTTATGTTATGTTATGTTATGTTATGTTATGTTATGTAATGTAATGTTATGTTATGTTATGTTATGTTATGTTATGTTATGTTATGTTATGTCTTTGATTTTAGTTTTAGAAAGACTAGACATTAAAATCATTTTAAGAAAATTATCATGAAAGATACTGTGATTTTGGATGCCCTTTGTCGAAATGTTTCTAACACAACTATAGCTCTAGCAAGAGGTAAAGCTAACATGATGAAGATAAATTGACAACGAAATATATTTCTCTTTTCCGCGTTTTAAATGTTTAAACAACAGCTTTTTGTTATCATAGATAAGACGACCATATAAAAGTAGAGATTAAAAAGGTGAAATATCAGAAGTATTTGACCTGCTACAATTTGTGAAATGATACTCACATGAAGAAAAGTGTGGTTGTGAACTGGCAAAGAGCACAATCAGTATTTGCTTTCGCCACCATGTGACTCAGAAGAAGGTCATATGGCTGATATTCGCAAAGTTGACCCCAGAAAGCAGCACGTCTAAGTCTAGTGGTAGCAAAAGGGGCTGAGGGGACTTATTCTTCCCCAGAGAATCATTTATCTCCAACATTTCGCTCTAATCATATGAATAAAACAGTCTATGAGTACTCGTACTATAAGATAGTCTTTGATATTTTACGTTACTGAGCAAGGCGTATTCTCTATGGTACGTCAGCAACAAAGTGAAACTCAGTAGCTTTTGAATATGTGTATTTTGGCCTTATAAATCACATTCTAGTTCAGTTCAAGAGTTCTTTCGTGAAGAATGCAATGCAACCCATTTCAAAACTGCTGTAATTATGTCGTCATGTTTTCGTCAATCAGTGATAAAAATTACAGAGACTCCATTTTCTGACGTTGCTGTGACAGACCCTTAAAAAGTCAGTTAGACATAGGTAATAAGTAAGAAAAGTGTTATGATTTGAGATTTCAAAAGTCGCTTTAGGCAAGTTACAAGTTTACGTATTATGATACAGGATCGAAAGTAATCCGGGGTATGATCAATGACCTGAAAATCAAGGATATTTCAACATTGATAACTAAAGAAGAGAAAGGTACATAGGAGATTTCATTGTCTCTCTGCTGAATAATTGTCACTTGTGCATTAGAAGAAGCTCTGCATCAACTAGTAGTTACAAGTCCAAAAAATACCAAAATCTTGAAAAAAATGAATGAATGATCAAAAAGAGAAAAAGTATAAGTATACTGTCAATATAGGTAACGGATTAGATGCAGAGTAGGTATTGGACTACGAAAATTTAACTTAATCAAGTGTGGAATTCCAAGCAGGTTTGCCAGGTTGCCATTTTGCAGGCCAAATTTCAAATTTTGCCTTTTTTATATTTAAATGGCCTGGAAAATTTGTTTTTGCTCCACTACTTAAATTTGGCCTTTTTTGGCTCAATGTATTTTTTGGGAAATATTTTTGATTTGGCCTTTTTATGAGCATTTTGGCCTGAGTCACCCACCTGTCTGGCCTTTTTTGTAAATCCTATATGGCAACCTTGATTCCAAGCTGAACTGCCGGTCTACGCTACAGAAACGTAACTTGAAGTTTCATGATTTAGCGAAAATTATGGTTTTATTATTTTACCCTTTTCTTTCTTGCTTCAAAGTGCCCTACCAAAACTTTAACACTGGTAGCCTTGTAGTCATGGTCCTCCGCTGAGATCTCTGGTCTTTGTCCTTATCATACGCAACTTTCATCTATGAATTAATTTGCACGAACAAACATTCTAACTTTATCCTAGAAAGGCATTGTGACATCATCTTTGTCATTCCAAATCTACCTTTTACGAGTTATAATTAACGTTTCCAGGCAAATAACCAGTCCATAAAATTGCATATAGAAAATTATTAACATCATATTTCAATAAAGGGTGTGCACAGAAATAACTTACTGTCGATTTCTATATTGTTTCAGTTCTCCCGCTCTTTACCTTGTGGTACAATTTCCTCCCTTGAGCGTAAACTGCAAAAACAACGAATGCCAATTCAGGATTCGCGACTGAATAAAGCTTTGCACAAGCCCAGAAACTGATAAGAAAGAGATAACTTGTGGGTGACGAGGAGAGAAACTAAATACGAACAGAATTTTTGGCTGAATCGCTGTGGTTTCATTTCTGCCTTGACCTTACGCAAATCACTAAGGAAGAACCTTATTAATAGCTCATTCAGTTTTCAATCGATGACTAGCTGCTAATGACCCTCCAGTTTACACTAACAAGTTAATAAACTCCAGTTAATACCTGTTTACACATATGAGACGGTCTGTTGCCTTCGCAAAGGGCAGGCAATTGAGCCAGGGAAGAGAAGGTAAAATTAACAGTACTTAAGATGACAATTTTCTGTTATGAATTGACAGGAAAAGGCTAATAATGTTTTGGTGTTTTTAACCACATGAACAACCCCTTTTTATAGAATGAATCTTTTACAGTGTTGACCAATGTAAATCTCCGCTATCCCGACTACCCATTATCTACAATCCCAACAATCTCGAACGACTTTTTTTAGCTTCCTTGCATTTAAGTATAAGACTTACTAAAAAATCGAAGACAGACGTTTAGAAGACAAACGCTTAGAAGGAGGTATCTTAATCTACGTCTTAAAGGAGTGTCCTCTCTTAACCCCAAAACACTCTTTTTGTGGACAATAGGCTATCATCGCCACGAGAACGACTCCTTAGGACATGGCCAGGGAATATGAGTCCCCTGCAATCACACCCTGTCGGACAATCTGAATTTATTCAAGCTTTCAGAAATGAATTATAACTGTTGTAATGATAGTTTTATGGCTTCATTGTTCGAGAAAGCCGAGTTTTTCTGGAATGAGATAGCGCAAAATTAAAGATAACTGTTTTGAAGATTTATATACAAAGCCATGAAGGAAAATAACGATGGGAATCTGTTTGAGAAGCGAGATGTTTGAGATAGCCAGTTTTCGAATTAGCGAGATTCTGCCGTAATTCCAAACTTGCACTATACATAACTGTTATAAAACTTGAAAATATGTAGTTATGCCCAGTAGAGCATTGATTAATTAACTTGTAATGCAACGCAGACATACACGATTACCACCCTTGACATGGATTTTTTCAAGGGAGAACTTTAAAGAAGTTCGTGACCTTGGCATAAATGTTCAGGAAAACCAAACATTCAAAGAGTAAAAATAGGCATTCATTTTACCCTCAAGCACTCAAAACTGTCTTGTTTTAAATTAAGGATTACAAGTCGTAGGTGGATATCAACTTCTACTAGCCAACGCTTCGCTATTTTAGTCATTCAGAAACGACCTTTACTCTACTGATATCTTTATATTTGAAAATATATCCAATATAATTAGATGCTGCAAAAAATAGAACAAGTCCTGTCTGCTGGTAGTGAAAAGTTACCATGGAGGTGAGAACAGACGTTTCACTGATCCTTATTCCAAACGAGACAAAAAATTCTAAGAAGCTCAAACATAAGATAATAAGGAATATCGACATCCACAATCCTCGCAGAAACCTCTCTCCGGACCGACAAACTCCTGACACATTATATACATATTATAATTTCATTTCTTGTGCACTACATAACATCTTTGCAATTACTCGTTTAAACTACTTTGAAACGCCGATGACACATCAATACTTTCATCCACAAAACTGCACAGCCTACAGTTGTAATACTTAGCAATTTCTTAGTTTCATAAAACATGTTGAAAATAACCACCAAACAGATAAACCAGATAAAAAATGAAGAGTAGCCCTAACCAAGAGCCTTGAGAGACCCCACAGTTCCCATTAGCACCGCATGAATAGAGGATAAGCCCTAGGCTAGAGCCTTGAGTTAACCTACAGTTCCTATTAGCAGTGCACGAGAAGAGTAGTAGCCCTAGACATCATCCTTGAGGGACCCAGAAATAATGGCTATGCACGAGAACAAGATTAACCTTAGGTATGAGTTTTGAGTCTACCTCACAGTTAAGATTATATCTTAAGGAAAAAGAGAATAAGCCCGAGACATGAGTCTTGAGAAACAAAGCAGTTTTCCCGTTTGACATGGTATTTTAAAAATACAAAACGAACAGATTGAGAGCTACAAAACTGTGAAAACACACGCCAAAGCAAATTATCAACGCCAAAACAAAGCCATATCTGATAAAGTTTATTTCTTTGAACAACGAAAAGTTGATACGTAGTGTCAAAATTCAACAACTTTTGTTGACAGTTAAATCAAAGAACGAAAACAACTAAAAAACAATGGACTTCAATGGCTACACGATAGAGGCAGCTAAATAAAAACACCTCTGAAGGGATCATTATGGAAACAAGGTTGTATTGACCTTTTTAATGCCATCCCTGCCATTTTTAACCAGGAGTGTTTTTTAGTCTACGTTTCTAACTTTTATCTGTAAATTTGATAATCTGAAATTAGATATTTTTCTTTTTCTTAATTTTAAATAGCAATTTATTTGATAGTAAAATTATACATACATACATAGGTAGTTTCCCATAATTTCCCTGATTTAGAAATACTAATATAACATTTTTGTGTTAATTACTTACATGTTGGATGCTTCCCTCTTAAAATTCGTTGTGAGTATAGACTTCCTGGTTCTATACCAGGGCAGTTATAAATAAAATTAATATTGAAAGAGGAGGAAAAATATTCTATTTCCCATTCCTAGTTGTGGATGTAATAGTTCCTAGCACTCTCTTTGCTAGCCAAACTGATTTGCTTTGCTTTGACATCAAACTATTTATGGTTTACAACAACCTTGAACTGAGTTACAGACATCATCATCATCATTATCTTAACTTTATGCAATCCGTAAGGGTCGATACTAAAGAGTTTGCTTTTAAGCAAAACAACGTAAGTGTTTGCTTTGAGATTGGTCTAGTAGACACTACACTCATTTTTTTATAAAAAAACAAAGGTCGATGTTGAGTACTCCGGTTTCTTAATGTTCTGGAAATTTCAATACTCACTGTTTCTTATAGGTTTCTTAATTATGATGTCATGAATGATGTTATGAAATGTTCGTGACCTTTTCTTCATGTCAAGAGATTCGCTACCGTTCTGACGCTGTATTTAGACGTGGGAAGTATATTTTTATCCCTTGTGTCTTCAGGGCAATCATGTTCTGGGATTTTACAAAATTTCGTTGTTCTCAGTTTTATCACGATTTAATAGTTTCTTAATTTTTTGCTTCGAGTACTCAAGTTTCTTAATTTTTTCTGACTTTCCAGTACTTGGTTTTTATAGCCAATTTCTTATAAAAAATGGGTGTATATGGTCTAGTTTAAAATCCATCTAGGAATGCCCTCCCTGGTAAACTGCACATCACCTCAGCGAGATATGAATGTTAATATTCCTAGCAGTATAAAAGAACAACAAATTTCAAAAATAACTAAGCTTACCAATTCAAATTAATCAACTAGAGGATAGAAAAACGAACTCCAACGAAAAAAGTTATTTGTATGACTAGTATGGGAGAACATTACTTGTACTCAGTATCGTTACTTCGACTTGTATGAGCAAAAAAGGGTTCTTTTTGTCTCACTGCTGAGCTGACTGTTTTGCCTGCTAACCAAGATAATTAAGTCTATTGTTGCCTGCTTAGTTAGTACCATGAAAATGAATCTATTAAATTTCGGTCAAATGAAGTTCAAATTTTGCAAATGACAAGTGTACCTCAAGTAGCATATGAACAGCTGTGTTTTCGAAATAAGGTGGGACGAGACACGACGTTGTGACAACTATGCTTCAATGCAGAGAGACTCTCTTGATTGAATTCAAGTTTTCCATTTCAAAGGTTTACTCTCAGAAAACGCCGTTCATTCAACATTGAACGCCCAAAACTAACATTTGGTTACACACAGACAGTTTAAAAGTCATAGTATTACACCCTAAAGCAAACGTTGCCAAATGGTTACCCTTCCCCCACATTATTTATTCACATTTAGCAGTGGCGGCTCGTGAATTTCACAGTTGGGAGGGCAGACCATCAATATTGCGATAATCGATAGAAAGGTCGAGTTTGCAAATTTTTCACTGTATTCATGGTTCGATGTTGATCGTCATGGAGCGCAGAAGAAAAAGCATATAAAGATGTGGTTGTTGTTTAGCGATGATGTCATTTTATGGGCAAAATTTTTCTTGCCCCGAATTCCTCAAAATAAGCCAGTCACAGGCCGCGTTTCGCAATGCTCGAGGTCGAAAATTAGCTTGTGCGCATATCGGCTAGGGGCAAAAAAAACTTTGCCCGTAAAATGACATCATCGCTCAAGGCACTAGCGGGCCAGAAGCGAGGCTAAGGACGAGACGGGATAGCAAGAAGCTTTTTCTAGAAGAGATACAAACTTATATAATTAACCACAGTAAGACTATTTTCAAAATTAAATATGAATATCATAGATTTGCTTTGAATCTTCTTGAGGGGGCATTGCCCCAGATGCCCATTAGCGAGAGCCGCCACTTTACATTTATTTCGACATTTAGACGCGATACAAATGCGATCCAGCCGAGAACTGAGTCGAGGACATGTCCCTTCTGGTGCCACCATTGCAGCCACGCAGCTGCAGGGGGGACGGGGGGGGGGGCTGTGCCCCCCCAAATGAAAATTTTGACAACAACTTACCTCCTCTGGCTACAGTTTTTCCGAATGATATTTTGAAAATTTGACATATTTATAATTCCATGACCTTGATTTTGTCCAAATATATCTGTTTGTTATATATCTGTTTTCTTGTTTTAAAGCCTGCCCCCCTCATGTATGGTTTTTGCTCGAGTTCCCCCCCCCCCCCTAGCCGACACCTACAGCTACGTTGTTGAACCATTGATGTCTGTCTTCTTAATATTTCGACGCCTTTTAATATCAATACTACCAACAATTGATCACTTATCGTTTACCTGAATTCTTATTATTTTCTGTATCT
This sequence comes from Rhopilema esculentum, assembly GCF_057945365.1. NCBI lineage: Eukaryota > Metazoa > Cnidaria > Scyphozoa > Rhizostomeae > Rhizostomatidae > Rhopilema > Rhopilema esculentum. Next base: position 12,673,520 of record NC_142834.1, on the reverse strand, counting down.
ATGTTGAAAAGTTTTTTTCATTCTTTAACAATTGCCTTTCGGATTAAACAACATGTAGTGAAATCATTAGACTGGTTAGAGATATTGCTTGTGAAGCCAGAGAAGCCAGATCGTTTTTGCATACCAGAGAAGAGTTTACCTCAAAAGAAGCAGTATCAAAAAGATGCAACGTAAGAAATGGGAATCATTTGTACGAATTACAGGATGTCTAAAAAGTAATCAAAAAATCGCAGCAGAAGCGGAGAGATGTTTTCAGATGACAATCCATATCAAATTTGAGGAAAATAAGGGATCAATATGGCGGAGTCACGTTTACAAGTCTTGAAGTGTGCATTCTAATTAAGGCCAATTTATTTTTCATGATTGTTTAATTAATAGGAGGCATTGAATGTTGCGTTTATTTCATTTAGCTGACAAAGTGAGGGGTGTAAACTAGTGAGGATGCTTTAAATTAAAGATTTATCGTATACATGGTAAATTTCTAGACCATCGTCTATGAGAACCAAAGGACTCTAAAAGCTCGGCAGCTTATTCTTATGCACCTAATAAACTTCCCACAAATCGATTTTTTTTCAAATATTTGGACACATCTATCTACTAAAACAAGGAGCCTCCCCCCCCCCCCCCCCGCGCGCTTATTAATTATTCGGTCGGAAAAATATTTCTGTTGTGAGTCTTCCAGATTATTTTTTATTGATGATATAGCATTTCAAAAGTGGGTTAGGGCCATTGAGATATGATAATAAAAACTATCCTATCTCTATCGTTAGGGCATATAAAGGCAGCAAAGAGGCACCTTTCTAGCGTTATAGCTGCAAATAGGTACTTAAACCTGGGTCCCTGGTACATGTTGAGGCTCGCCGAGAGGGGCAAGGGGGTAAATTGTCCCAGAGCCCGATTTGAGAGGGGCCTAAAAAAGTTGTAACAAAGTTCCGAACAATAACAACGACATAAAAAGCACAGCTCTAGTGATGTGATTTCCAGGCCCTGGAAATGCTCTCGGCGGGCACATATTCCCCTGTTCCCCCGAATCCTACGTCTATGGTTAATTTGTATTCAGAACTTCTATATTTGAAATTAAAAGATCTTTATCCGTACTGAACAGTGAACATGGCTCCAAACCATGGAAAGCAGCCATTTTTGAGAATTTATTATTTCATCATCAATTTCACTTGGGGCTAAACTACGCCATCGTTTCAACTACTACTTCCGGTCAAAGTTTTCCAGGCCTATCTAGAATTTTAATTCTAAATGCGTTACCAACAATAAAATATGTTTCAAAACCTAGCTTCAATAAATTCGCCAAAGCCAAAACCTTATTGAGGTATTCTACTATTATACAGATGCATGGTTACACAATTTCAATGAACTGATGTCGAAATGAACGATACGTAATACTACGATAATCGTCGATTGGGGACCCTGAACAACGCCCATTTTGAGCATGCTTTTCTAAACAGGATTTTTGGAGGAGGAGGGTAGCAGCAGTGCGTATCTCCAAGGGTCTCAAACTTGAATGAAACTGTGAAAAGTTCAAAACTAGTATGTTTATCACTAATTAATAATTGGAATCTAAGGTTTTATGCTGGAAATCGAGCAGGATCTCGGTGGCCTTACAAGTAAAGTCACAAATAAAAGTTTGATGAGGCTACAACATACCTTTACATGAAATAACCAATCGTATAACAGCTTCTAAGGTAGTAACTGCGAAAGTTTCACTATTGACATTTGAAAACTCAAAGGAGCAGACTCGAGTGAACACTACAGTAAAATGTCCAACTGCGCTTATCAATCAACGGCTGTAGCAAATCATCGCAATTTGGACTGACCGACCAGAAATTTGCGACCCAGTAAATGTTGGTGGCAAGCTGATAATTGAAAGGACAACCGTTAACTGTCGGCAATATTGTTTTTATTTGGAAGCCACTGAACAATGGATGCATACAAAGAACGTCAATTGCCTCTGTTTGACTGTTTGAGGAAAACATGGAAACTGGAACAGTGATATAAGATAGCTGAGTTGTCACGAAAGCAATGCCCTGAAACAAAGCATTTTGATTACATCCATGGTGCAATCGAATGCATTTATATTAAAACTCCGCATCAATGTCATGTATCCGTGCGTCACATTCCCGTCACATTATACTCTTTCAATACAGTGCCGTCGGAACAAAATTCATAATGGGGGGGGGGGGCTGTCCATTGTATTCCTTCTCATTCAGTACACTGTTAAAACAAACTACAGTTTGATGATTATTGGGGGTTCCGGCCCCCAAAGCCCCCCCCCCCCACAGGATGGGCTGCCTCAGAGGCTAGGCCGGATTAACCCATGGCCACGGTTTAAGGCCCTTCGGTTTTTTAGGCCCCGCACTGTAAGAAGTAAAAAATTTTGACCCATAATGATAGCATCAGTCGAAAAAAAATGCAAAAGCGGCACCTTTGGCATTAGTTTGAAAATGTTTTACTCAGTGGGGTAGTCGTAAATTTTTAGGAAGTATGACGGTAAAGTTAAAGAACAAAAATAGCGTTTCATTAATTCTTTCCAGAAATATATCAAACTTTGTGCTTTTTGAAGACATCTCTGCACTGAACATTTAGCTGTTTGCGTTATACTTCATGCATCTCATCCTAGTGATAACTGCGCTGTTCTGCACATTATCTTTTTGTTTTTTTTTACGTCTTTCACGTCCACTGGGCCTTCGACGAAGGGGGGACCGGTGGGCCATGCTCCCCTACTCTTTTGCAAAGCAGTAGAGCTTGTTTGAAAATATTTTTATGGGTGTTCAATTTGAATCCACCCCCCCCCCCAACCTTTCCAACCTTTGTCGGAGCCCATGCTCATCTTTGTTGAAATTAGTACCCACTCAGTGCTCGTCTTTGTCCACTTAATTTTTCCATCGGGGCAACTTGGCTTGTCCATTTGTTCATTTGTTCATATTTTTCTAGGGTTTCGTAAACTTCAAAACCTTGTTACATTTGTTCATTTGTTTCGGCATTTGATGTTAAGCATTGCCCTTCCAAAGCTTCTCAGTGCCACTGCCAATTTATGCCAGTGTCAATGTTTTAACACTATATGGTATTGAAAGAAGTGTGGCACCACCTATTACTCTTTTCTTAAGTTTATTTAAAGCATTTAATTTTTTCCTGAATTAACAATTTGCCCATATCTTGGCCATCCTGTAGCTATTCTCCTGGCAATTTTCTTCGTTATCGAATATCACTAACTAAGCCATATCCATTTACTTCTTCAATAATTTGGCTCTCTATTTTGACCAATGGACTACAATCAATATCGGTTCTACGTACACAGGACATTCGAAATATGCAAGCACGATCACGAGCAAAAAGACCTTCGAATTTAACCTGTGTTCCAGACCCCTAATTTGAAAGTAGACCTCTACTTTAAATTGAGGGGTCTGGAACACAGGCTAATAATGTTGGGCTTGGCGGTAAATGTCCAGATTAGGCTCAATTTCAAAAATTATTGGGAGGGTGCAAGGCGTTTTGATTTGCTGAGATAATAAGAAATGCTAGGGAGAAAAAGCTGAGAGATTATGTCCCAATCTGAAGAAAATTATGTTGCATAAGCAAAAAAATTTAACAACGACACCAAAAAATCGAACGACCTTAGGACCATATTTTGAAGAAAGTTTATGGGTATTGTCCAGGACCTTCCATGGGTCTAGGGCGATATTGTAATTATTTGGGTGCATTTTCCGGACATCCCTAGAACGTCTTTTTTGCAATTTTTTTGCCGCCAACCATTGTGGCGGCCTTCAATAAACTCCTAAATAATTTTACCCCTTCTTTCTACCCCTAACCTATGTCAATAATGACGTCCTTAATTATCATTGTTGTGCAATTTGATGATACAGTACCCCTTGGGTACTTGACTCACGCTAATTTTATATAGGATGAGTCTGGTACCCAGGGTAACGATACAGGTGCTAAAACGATACTCGAGCATACTGTTAGGCTTTATAAAGAATAAAATACTCATTTTGAAAATTCTTTTTCATTTCAGTGGTTGACTACCCTTTCTCCATTCAATTGAAGGTTATTCGGACGGCTACAGATAAATAGATATAGATCGACCTGCTTCCGAACTGTTGTACTAAACTTCATATTTCCAAAACTTTAACAAAACATTAATGTGTGGAATTTTTTTAAATTTGTCACAATATATCTGGTAATTATTGTTACAGAGTCGCCAGATGTACCAAAATGTCTAGGCACAACATGAGTTTCCACAATCTTCGAATAAAAACAAAAAAACCAAGTATCGATTATCTATGGCCTAAAAACTAGGTCCCAGTCCTCAACTATACGTCACATGTGTACTTTGCGGATAAACGCATTGGAACGACAAAACAGTGTTACAATAAGTATAATCAGTGCACTTCAATCATGTTTGTTTTGAAATTATCTGTGAAAGTTGTATAACTCAAATCTCTCGATGAGCTATTATGCTGAAAAAATTTACCTTGGGCCATAACACTTGCATTGACTAGCCTCGGAACTGACCCTGTTCTATCTTTAGTTTCCTAAAATACCAACAGATATTGTTTCCAGTAGGCTGAGAACAGATTATAAGCATTGAGCACTATGACATCAGGATGTGGAGAGAGAAACGCCCGTAAACATGCGGGTTAAACAGAATGTGGATTTCTATTCTGTGGCGAGAAGCTCCAGATACTCGAATAGGGTGGTCAAATGATAAAACCTGTCAAGTTAAAGCTTGTATTTACTTAGGCTGGAAGCTTTGTCAACAAGGAAAGCACATAGGTTATCTGGCAAGAAGAAGTAGCTTTACATTTCTAAGAACGGTCACAAACGGTGTCACAAATGCGAAAGTTCAGTGCAATGGGCTGGAATTGAGCTTGTGGAACAGTGGCGTAGCTTGAATTTCAAGTCTAAGGAGGGGGACGGTCATTTACAATAAAATTTACAGACGAAGACATAGTTAATGAAAAATTCAGAGGCAGGTCAGCTAGGAGGTGCTAAAGAGATGACCCGACTAATGTCACTTAGGTCCAGTAGCAATGTCAAAGGGGTAGGATTATCAATGCCTCAATATTTTTCCAAACTATACTCCATCTACTTCTCGTTACCCATATTAAGCCCTCAAAAATTTGCATCCGCTACGCCCGTGAATGTCATGAGGCATCAATTTTATCACTTTAATCTCTTATAAGTATGTCCAGTGAAGCAAAACATTAAAAAGCCTTTGCTAAAAATTATGACGTTGCTTTTTTTCCTTTCATTTTGGTCTGCATCCACCCATAATCATCTTGCCATTGGATTAAACAATTCGGAATAACAATTTTTGACAAACAACTTTCGAACGCATTTCTTATAATTGCGTACAAACGTACAAAACTTTCTGGGAAATAGTTTTTTGGTGATACAAACAATATATCCCAATATTAACTGTATTATTACGTTGAATTATATTATCTAAACTAACTATTTAAGGTATAATTAATATGTTGATTGCATGTGTAATTAAAAAAACTCAACAAAGGGAGAGAACTAATAGCAACGATAAAAACTGCAACTTGGGGAAATTCAGGACATCGCAAATTTTAAAGCAGATTTGCAAATATTTCTGTAAAAGCGAGACATGTAGCAAGTCAAGCAAAAAGCACCGCAGAAATTTGTCATGTTCCTTGCAAAAGATGGGAATGGTAGCCAACTGACAAATCAATATTTAATGTAAAGTTTTATCGAACAAAATTTTTCGATTTTAGTGTTAAAAATTTATTTCAATTTGTGGTAGGACATTTGGCGAGGTTTCCTGTCCATTGGGTTTTGAAGCTTGGACTATTTCAGTGTCAATTTTTATAAGTCAAAGATAAAACAAAATTTCGAGATACAAGTCGTAGATGTGTCTAGCCCAAAATGTCATAAAATGATAGTTTGTTGCGGCGATAGTGACTTCGGAACAATGAAGCATTTTCACATTCCATAATAATTTCGTTTTCGTAGCTTTGTTTAAAGTGAAACACGTTGTTTAGCATGTTTTGCAGGGATGGATGAATACGTTGATCATAGATGAATAACTGTCTATAAAACCAAAAATGTTTTCTCATTCACCAAGAAATGAAAATTATGCGTGCAGTAACAGAGGGAAAAGTGTATTTATTTACTGACCTTACACTGATGACCGAGCAGCTAGCCTTGCAGAGCTGTGGTGAGTGTTGCAACCAATGCGAATTTGAGCGTATATCGTTAGGTTGTCATCAGATCAGCCGTCTAAAATAAACAGTTTACAATTATTGAGCAGTCCACATTTTAGTTGTACATCACAGTGTGTTCTTAGCTTTTGAGTTTTGGGGCTATCAAGCTTCAATATCCATGTTTGAACAAGGCAACAGAGAGACAAAACAAGAAATATCCACCCACACAAAAGAACCAATTGCCAATTCTAACTAAGATTCCTTGAGGATCATAGACAAATAAAGTGGTTTTTGGAAGGTATTTTGAGATTTAACGGTAAAACATTGCCATGCCCATACCTGCTATTACCTTACAATCCCGTCCCAGCAGTATATGATTATTCTTGAATTTAGGCCAAGCCCAGCGAAAGCTGAAACTGTCACAAAGAACTTCGCCCTTCCACAGATCGTGGCAAATAAAAAGAATTTAAATCAAATATTTGATTTTGAAAGAGTTTTCACTCCACAACGCAACAATACTGGCTGAGAACGCTGACAATGTGATTATTATGGAAAGCTGCGTAGAAAATGATCTGTTTTATTGACTCTTCAAGTAGTGCAATAAAAACAGACATTTTCCAACAGTCAACAAGAACCGTTAATCAAATATAACAAATAACACAGAGTGCAGTGTATAGACCTCGATCCAGACTCCAAACAGGGACCGCAGAATGTTTGTAAACAGAGTGGGCGGTGTTTATTTGCATTCTGCTAAAAGTTTTATAATTTTCCTATAAATCGTATGCGTTGAATTTTGGAAAAAGAAATCCAATCCAAAAACTATTGCCTTGTGAAATCGTTTAGTGCTTATTCGATAGCCCCTAAACCACCTTGTTCCGAGAAACATGGCCCGCTATTACAAACCCTGCTTATATCTAACTGACGGCTTTCTCGAACCAAAACTCCAGTCTCTTTGATTCTGTCATACAAATTCACTTGTAAATATTCCCTGTATAGAGAACTCTCGCCATAACTTACCCTCGATATAACGAAGCCCTCGATATAACGAAACCCTCGATATAACGAAACCCTCGATATAACGAAGCCCTCGATATAACGAAGCCCTCGATATAACGAAACCCTCGCCATAACTTACTCTCGATATAACGAAGCCCTCGATATAACGAAACCCTCGATATAACGAAGCCCTCGATATAACGACACCTCGATATAACGAAACCCTTGGTATAACGACACCTCGGTAAAACGAATTCAATATTACGAACCAAATTAAACTTAAGTTCCAAATTGAAACGGGGATTTTGATGATTGCAATGTGAAAGACAAAAATTTAAGGAAGATTTGAATAGTCAGATTTTCATTGAAAAGACTATGAAAATCTAAGGACAAGAGGATTTTGTATTATTCTAAAAAACAATATAGTATTTTTACACAACATATTCCAAGCTCTACCTTTCCTTCCTACCTCCAAGTCCTGATTCTTGCAACAGCTTATGACAAATATTTTATCTCTGTGCATTGCATGTTTCACTCAAAGGAACACTTAGCTGAAATCATGTACTTACATTTCTAACAAAACATTTAATCTATCTGTATATGTTTTTTGCCATAAGGGGTAAATAATGACACAGCCAGTGGCGCAATGCAGCTTAGAGAACGCTAGTTCAAAAATGGGCCTCAGCCAAAGGGTGCCCTCAAATAATTTATATATCCTTATCTTATGTAAAAAATTGAGTGCAGTCTCGTTCTGTTTGCTGTTTTTCCTCTTCTTTGTTTCCTATTCTTTGCTTTGCTGTTTTTCTATCCTGTTGAGCCCTGGCTGCTATAGTGTAGCCTGTGTGCAGACTCGACTTTGGGAAAAGTAGGAAATTTCACGTAGGAAATTTTGAGTCTGCACGCAGGCTACTAAAGTGAGGTCGAGGGCTGGTTGTTTGACGCTTTTGTTTGAGATACTGGAGTGAAGGGGAAAGTCGTTGGAAGGAAGAGGAAGAATCTAGCAGAAGAAGAAGAAGAAGTAATTCTGAAGGTATATTCAAGGAACAATACGAAACATCAGGGAATAATATGAAGAAAATTGAGATGAAATCGTTTGTTTTGTAAATAATTTATTGTTTCCTTTCTTGTACTGTGCTGATTTGATTCGTTCGCTGCCTTAGTCTTACTAAATTTAACGTATACAGTCCTATTCTAGATCTGAATCTTCAGAACTGTACTTTCGAATACCTTTCAAGGTATGTATCATCTGCTCCCTAAGGTGGGAAATACACTTAGAATTCCCTTTTCCTTAGCAGGGACGTCACCAAAGGGGGGGGGGGGGGGGGGTACGGGGGTGCGGTACCCCCCCCCAACAATTTGTCAGTCGGCACAATAAGGATATTTCCCGGGCAAAAGCAGCAATTTTGTACTCGCCCTGTAACCTTTTTGCAACAATTGTAAAGTTTAAACAATTCTGTAGTAGCTGAACTTTCGAAGTATGGCGCTGAAGTATGAACTTTGCACCAGAATTGCATAAAAGCAGCATATAAGAGTCTTTTGACCACACCCTTAAAGTGTGAGACACGCCCTTTCTGTCAGCAAAAAGCACTTCTTTACCCCTCCAAACATCTTTTTGACTTCGCCCCTGTTCCTTAGACTTGAAACTTGATTCTATGCAGGTAAATTTCTATATTTTAAGACATCGCTCAATTTTAGCTAATGCTTTTTAACTGAAGCTTGTATAACTCAACCCCCCTCCCCCCTCCCTTGTTAACGAGAAATCATATTATTTTACACCTTGCTATTTTGTTTGACACACCCTACACCATTAGATGACCCTTCTTGCAATCTGTAAATAAAGGCCCCGATTTGGTTTTTCCTATGGCCCCGGTGCCTCCCTTATGGCATTTTTAATCTGCGGCGTTAAAAGAACCATATCAATATTCACAGATGACATATTATTTGGTAATACTAAGAGTAATCTCCCTTAGACCTTTAGAGCTTTAAGATAAACTGTCATTAGCTGTATTTTCTTGCATTTTTGAGGATACTTGGATTCGGAAGGCCTTCAAAAGATCAATTGTTTAATGACCTCAATTTTATCAATCATTACACACCGTATTTTTCAACTTTAATATATTTTGCAGGAATAGTATCTAAGCAAATTAACAATATGGTTCTAAGGGCGTGGCAGGGTGTAGCTGGTTATTCAATTAGTCAATTCTACCACGCCCATTCAAAGGTTACTTTAGCTGGAAAAGGGATTAAGCAGATGCCGTTGTTTTGCCAAAAAACAAATGCCTTTGCGTAAACAGCAATAAGATAAATGGATTCTAAATACTGCTGCCTATTTCATTAAATATTGCTGCCTATCAACTGTGTGGCTGTTGTGTTTGGACACAGGCAGGGCATGGGACTTGGAAATCGGGCCTCTGTAGACAGCAGCGGTTTTAGGATTGGACCGGGGGCAAACACATCTACGGGACCCTTGTTCTTTACAATGTCTATCTTTTTCTTAGATGTAGGGCCCCTTTTGGCTACCATCAGAGTGGGCCTGGGGCCATGGCCCCCTGGACCCCCCCTAAAACCGCCACTGCCTGTAGAGAATGACGATGCTAAATAAGACGATCATAATTGAAAAAGTAAATTGTTGTATTTTTGAATGGCAAAGATCAAGTTTTGGTAAGAAATTAGCTAGAATCTCAAGGTGTGTCCAGAATGTGACTGCTACCCAAACTTTATATGTTTCTCTTGGTTTCATCTTGGGTTATGCAGCACAGGTATGTAATAGAAACAATAGAAAGTAGGCGTGGCCTGGGTGCTTCATAGGAGCTTCTATTGTTTTTCTTGGACCTTTCTCCGGTCAGTGGCAGTGCGATCGTAGTGTTTTCCTGACTCTGAGTAATGTATAAATAAATTAGAGTATTGATTTAACCAATAATACACTCATCTCCTGACTGGCTTTTAAGTTGAGACGTGCTGATGTTGTTGCTCAACCGACCACAAGAGCAAGAGCTACTTCTTCAAATAAGCTGCACACAGAATTGGTAACAAAGAAAACTTAGGAGTAACCATAAGGTGTTCTAAACAGTTCACAACATTTGTCTAATCATAAACTAATGTCACAAACATACCCTACAGAAAACTGACATAATAATTTTAGTTTTCTAGCAAATCAATCAATTAACTAGATCTATCTTTGGAAGAGCCTTCTGAAAAAGTTTAAAATAACAATTTCAATGGGCAAATGAAAAAGGTTTCATAAAGTTATAGATAAACAACTAAACTTTGCTGTCCTGAGCTGTAGGCAGGTGGTCGACATTGCTGTCCTAAATCAACTAGCCCCCTACATCCATAGATCAGTTTTCAAAGCAGTGATTCCCACATCGCTAGGAATCCTTGTTTCCCGCTATATGGGTCCCAGCTAAATTCGACATACAATGTATTGACTCTTGATGTGAAAACTGACTGACGAAAACTGCCACGTGATGAATGTAAGGCGCGACCATATGGTCCATACTCCCTTATAGTTAACCTGGTTCTGTAATAATTCATATCGGTTTGGACAAAGCGGAGCTGTAGACGGGAAAGTGTGCCAGTAATCGTCCAGGAACAAGAGTAAGGACCATTATAGTTACCAGAAGGGTAGCCTGGTGATGAAAACACTCCCAAACGCCCCGATAACCGGCCGCCGCAGCCACGTCTAAACAATCCTTGGCCAGACGGACGAATAACAAGAATCATTGATGCATGTGATTTGCCGATTGGGCTTTCACCAAAGCATTTGTACATCCCACCGTCGCTCATCTTCAGGCTACCTATTAATAGAGAACCGTTTTGGAAGACCACTGCATCTTCTGGCAGACGACCATCCACCTTACGCCATGTGATACTGGGCAGGGGAAAACCAGTCACATTGCAGTGCACTTTCAGCTGATCTCCAACAGAACTGACAATTTGGTTTTTAAAAATATACACCTTAGGTGGGACAAGAACAGAAAACGCTGCCTTACTTCTTGCCTCGCCCATAAAGTTGATGGCTGAGCATTCAAAATATCCGTGGTCTGTCGATGATACATTCTGTACTTCAAGATGAGTTGCGTTCGTTTTGTGATACCGTGTATTATTATACAAAACTCTTTTACCGTTGTGAAACCAAACTATGGATGGGAGAGGATACCCACTCGCCTCACATGAAAGCATAACAGACTCTCCTTCGAAGATTTCGGTTTTCTCTGGCGGTAGAGATATAACTGGCACGTCGACAGTAGGACCAGGCGGTCCACGTATTCCAGGATCTCCCTTTAGCCCTTTTGGACCACGCGGCCCTGGCGGTCCTTGCACTCCACGCCTCCCTTCTTGTCCTAGATCGCCTTTCAACCCGCGAGGCCCCGGTAGGCCCTTTTCTCCTTGAATGCAAGTGACGGTATTGTTATAAAAGCAGTTTCTGTACAATTCATCTTTGTAGTGTTTAAGATAGGAACCAAACAATGTGTTAAGGGTAAGAAAGAAATCGTTTGGAGAGGTAGGTCGTTGTACATGGCGCTTTGCTCTCGAACCGACAACAAATTGATTGAAAACCTGCTGAATATCATCAACTTCGAGCCTCTTTCTTTTGGCCTGAACTTGGAGTTCCAAAGTTTCGATTTTCTGGTTGCATTCTTCCACTTTATTTATCAAGCTGAAACATACAAATGTGCACGCTGTTGCCAGGATTACAGCCATCATTGCACTGGTCAACGAAAGGACGATCCATAATTTCATTTTCACGGTGCCTTCCATTTTGGATGTCTCTTTTCTGTGGTCGAACTTCTGGTTTCGTGGAAATCGGCTCCTGTTGTGCACAACTGTGACAAAAGGATTGCACGTGACTCTTATATTTTCATTCAATTCCGTGAGTAAATAAGCGCATTTGTTTGAAACTGGTCAAGTATAAAAGAGGTTCTGAGAGCAGGAATGTTGAAGAGTCAAGAGCTTGATATTCCCGAAAATTAGCCCGTTTTGCCTTCCCATGGCTTTCTTGTTCTTTTTATAACATTTCACTACACCTCTCATCTGGCTTGTCCGGGAGACGAAACCTCTAGCCCTTTGTTTCGAAACGATACCGTCTTAACGTGAAACAGTGTTGGAGGGTCGTGGCACAATATTCGCACAGTTGTTCTGTCTGTGACCACAGTACTCTTGAACTTTCCGTCAGGGCTTCAAGTGATAACGCGCATGTGCAATGACATCGAAACGGGGGCTAGGGCATGGTCTGGAACACAAGCACGATTCACCACCCCATTTGCTGACAAAGTGGGTAAGCCGTCCTTTATTCGCTTACACATCGTTTTTACAATGAAATATATTTTCAAGGGGGGTGTCATAGGCCCCTCCTCTCTCGTAGCGACGGCCCTGTACGTCTTTCAGTCCAATTTATGTGGCTGTTGTTGCAGAGAGTCGTGCTGGCAGCTCTTTTTAAAGATCTTTTTAGATTTTTTAGGGATATGTAATCCAAACTCTTCACAGCTAAGTAGCGGAAAGTTTTGTTTCAAAACTTTAAGTTGTATCTTGAAATTTGAACATACATATCCCTGTTTTTTAATTTGAATTTTTGGTCCTTTTCTGGTATTTGTCCCATAAGCAGGGGCGAGCTTGCCCTACCCTACTTTTGCCCTTCCAAAAATAAAAGCTGTTGAAATATGATAGAAAAGCAACAATGCCGAGAGAATAAAGCCCAAACATATTTCGCGAAGCCACATAGGATCAATCATACGGGACAATGGATAGCAGCGTCGCCACTGCTCCAACATTGAAACAAATGACCGGGAACAAGAGCTGCGCCCTGGATATATTTATAAGAATCATGCCCTTTGAATGTCTTAAAGATATATTTTCTTAACGAGTGATAATACATTAATACATTTAACAGCAACCAGTACTGCTAATTGATTTGAAAAAATTGATGGAGAACAGAACTCTTAACGACATCTTTGCAACATCATACAAATAATAATGTATCGACTGGATATTCAGTTATCAATAAATCAAATTTATACTACTCACTAATACCCATACTACTCATGAACGCTATTGTCTTATCAAGACAGTATTTCTTGAAAGCTTCAAGAGTCCAAAGCTCTTGCAGCTCTTAGATAAACGTAGGGTACTGCCCTGCAAAACTTATGATATATATGCAGACGACATTGTTTGGAGTACTGGCAGTAGCGGCGCCACGGTGGGGGGGGGGGGGGTTGGGGGAGGAGAGAATCGATTCACTCAGCAGAATCGATTTTGTATTTCGCCTAATGCAAGAAATGCGACCTTTAAACTAGGCCTAAATTCGATGAGAAATGTTGGTTAATATTTTGACACCGTACTTTTTGTGATGTAATCCTATGATTTTCAAACTGCCAATTTTAAAGGTTAGTCATATAGGCATTCCTTTCAGATAAAATTGGCGTTTCCTGTTGGTAAAAGAGCGTTTTCTGGTGGTTAAAAGAACGTTGCTTAAATTTTTTTGTTTGTCCCACCCAGAGCTTAGTGGCTGGCGCCGCCATTGAGTACTAGGGCTACTACACCCCAAACGCCATTACATCCCCCATAGCCCCTAAGCCCTACAACCCATAGACCCCCACATCCCTTACAACCCCACATCTGCAGAAGCTCGTCCTTTACCCTGGGTACCAAAGCCACATCTTTTCGAGCGCGTAAATAGAATACCATGAAGAGAAGTGAAGGAGCGGAATTTTATACATCTTGACTGAAAGGTGAAAGGGGAGATTCCCAAAACCTCTGTCAACAAAGGGGGCTATATCCCCCTGAGCCCCACTTCATGGCACCACTGACATAGGACCAGCTGCTTGAGCTTGACCATATATTTTGTACCATAGCATCATTGAATATCAATTGGGTATAAACCAGGAAGACAAATAAGCATGACCTATTTTTCCACAAGATATATGAATATAGTTTTCACCTTCTCCATATGATCTGTGTTAATCTGCGTGATTCGACACACCTTAAATGAAGATGTCCAATACGAAACAAGAAGTTATAGAACCTTAAAGTAATCTTAGAGGTTTAATCAAAATTGAGACATATTCACTCTTACTATACAATAAAGAACAATAGAACTCCATGTAACCAATGTCCCTCTATTTCAACAGTTATTCTTCTTTACCAAAATCAACACACATCTTGCTTATTAATATCTTTGCTGTAGAGATTTAGTTCATAAGATCTCCCTGATGAGCGCGCAAGCATGAAACTCAGAGTAATAGCAAACATCAAGCATGGTAATGTCAGAATAGACAACGCATACAAAGTTGTAACCTTTGAGCAGTAAATACTTTTCGAAATATCATATCACTTTTTATTATTAAAATGAAATATAAATTTCATGAAATAGTACGCCACCTTTTTACGGTCAAATCAATTAAGAATTGAATTAACGTGCATGGATTTTATGAGAATCGAATGAGTTCGATTGATTAAGAATACTGATTGAGCAACATAAGAGTCTAACTGCCCTGTGTGGTTGCGACCCTGTATATATAGTGGCGTTTTGTGACGTCAAAGGACCCTGATGGTTATATTTTGACAGTTCTGTTATTATAGTTATTAGATAGCCAGGCTGTAGACTGGTTTTTAAATCAAATTGATCTAATCTTTCTAGACTGGAAATTTATCGTAAATTAGCTCCTCCCACTTGTCTTGCAGAGTATTTACATGGAGTATAATGCACAGAACAGTGTTTTGCGTAGACCCTGCACTCTTTGTCTTATATACACCACTGATTAACTAATTGAATCATATATGCACCTTGCGTAACATGTTAATGACAGTTGAAAAAGAGGCCAGGCCAAATCTATGTCAGCCCTAAATTGTTCGGAAGACGAAACTATCCTTCCTTTGTTTCGAAACAATACCATCTTAAACCAGTCAGTGTTGCAGAGTCATAGCATATGCGCATTAACACAATTCTTGAACTTTCTGCCAGGGCTTCAAGTGATAATGCGCATGTGCAATGACCCCGAAACGGGGGCTAGTGCATGTCTGGAAGACGGGCATGATTCATCTCCTGAACAATACATAAAATTAAACGAATGATTCTGTAAATCATCGTTTGCTTCTCAAATGACTAAATGAAAGATGCAGCGTAATGGGAGATGCGTTGAAATGGTTTGAGTCCTATTTAACTGATCGTTTGCAATGGGAGATGCGTTGAAATGGTTTGAGTCCTATTTAACTGATCGTTTGCAAAATGTTAAAGTAAAAAATGTTACTTCAAAGAGATGACCCTGTCGTGTTGTGTTCCTCAGGGTTCAGAATTAGGACCATTGTTGTTTCTGGTCTATACATTGCCACTAAGAGATATTATGTGAACGAAAGAACAAAATTTCACATCTACGCTGATGATACTAAAATTTACATGTCATATCCTCCAAATGATGCAGCATCCACCTCAGTAGCAAGAATGGATGAGTGTATCAAAGAAATTGAATCATGGATGCTGATGAACAGGCTTAAGCTTAATGATGAAAAAACTGAAAAATTGGTTATTGGTACCCAGCAACAATGCAAGAAAATCCCAGACATACCCCTCAATGTTGGTGGCAGTGTCATTAAAGCCAATGAAAAAGCAAGGAATCTTAGTGTTGTTTTTGATAAAATTTGACACTGAAATCCCACGTAAACGCGTTGTGCAAATCAGCTAGATATCATTGGCCTTGCTCGAGGAAGCTTTACCAGGGAGGCTGCAGAGAAAGCTATACACGTCTTTGTCATGTCAATCAAGTGACTGCAACAATTTTCTATTACATGGGTCATCATTATGTGAATTACAACAGCTGCAGAAGATCCAGAACGCTACTGCAAGAATGTTAACAAGTGAACACAGTTACATAACACCAGTATCGAAAAGCAGGATACAGTACAAAATACTCATAAGTGTTTAAATTCTAGCGTTTAAAAGATCTTGAAACCTTTAAGTGTTTAAAGGATCTAGCGCCGGATTAAGTGTTTAAAGAATTATCAAAATTACGTAAGGCTTCTCGTTGGACTAGATTTGACGGTGATGAACTTTTATTAGATGTAGGAAAGACAAAATTAATTACGGCTGGGGTCGTGCTTTTACAAATGTTGCCCCTTTTCTCTGGAACAGACTCTCCTACTCAGTTAGAGCATGCAACACTTTGGAAATTTTTAAATCTTATTTGAAGACACATTTATTTCAAAAGTATTTTATTGATAAATTGTTTTAATTAGATTTATTGAGGTAAAACCTTGTAAACTTTACCTTTTTTTAACATACGTTTTGTAACACTTGTAAACTTTACCAATTGTAATGCGTCTATGTGCCATGTGGATATATGGTGCAATATAAATGCTTTTATTATTTTGTTGTTGTCATTAGTTGCCTTCTCAATGTCATTGGACCTTCTTATTATAGATGCACAAGAAAACTAAGTTCATAAAAAATCGCAAGATTGGTTTGAGCATTTTATGCTTGAGGGGTCTTCTTAATGCAAGAGATCTGTGTACTGAAAATCCTAATAATCTATATGTTTACTTTTTCGTCGATACCAAGGTAGCATTTGTGCTTCACTATTAGTAGCTGGCATTATGCAGATATTTTGAGCGGAGTATATAAAAGAATGGAAAAGGTAGTAAAAATGGCGGCTAAAATTCTAGTATCGATTTTTTAAGCCGTTTCACTACACAAATTTCAGAAAAGGGTATAGTGCTAATTTTCAAGCTTTGATTTTTTGAATAAACTTAGACTGCAACGCTCAATATATGAGTTAAGAACCATTATCAAGGCAGTTAATTTCATGCATCAAATAATTAATACCGCCATCCCAAGCTTCACAACTATGTTCAATACAACTGTGTTTGAATATTAGTCTCATATCAAGGAAACCTGATTTTCTATATTTATGTGAATCTGTCTTTTCTGTGTGAAATCAAACATCACAAATTTACAGATACTTGATAAACTGTGCAATGAAATTCCAAATGAAAGCTGAGCTGGGCGTACTTGTAGATATGATTTTAATGATGATTTTTATCAGGGCCGGCGAAACCGGGGGGCCATGGCCCCCCACTTTTCTTCAGATCTAAAGATAAATTTTAGGTAAAAGTGGAAATAAATGTAGTATATGATTCTGTAAGTAACTTTGCCTAGTATTTTCATAGATGTGTCCTTAGTTTTATTACTTTCGTTGCTATGTCTTTACCATAGAAGACAAACATAACATTGAATATGGGAATTAGATCGAAGAAATCGATCATTGTCTAAGTTTTACAACGGGTAACAGCTTGGCTTAGCAAATAGATCGAGAAACCTAGTCCAGAATAACTTGGTGCCAGCATAAATTGACGGAGTTTCGTTTTTTCTATTGCCTAAACTTGGCACACAAGGTCTATTTGTTAACGAGTGTTAAATTTCTCAGAAATATTACAGAAAGATAGAAATCAGCTGTTGAAGGAAAAGAAAGAGCTGGAAAAAACTTTTTTGAGGATATGAGAAGTCTGGGCAGATTGATTCTTAAAAAGTATCATCAAGAAAACCTCAGAGTTTGATCGTTTGGATAATCCATTCCTACTAAGAAAGAGAAAATATCGACGCAACTACAAATTCTATTTAAACTCATTTTGACAAGCCCAGTTTGCAGGTTTTTCAATTTTTTTTTAAAATACTTAATTTCCAAAAAGGTAAGGTCAGTTTTTACAAAGTTATATCTTAACTGGACAAAATTGCTTAACTTTTTATTCTTAGTTTATGGTTCTTCTTTTAATATTTAAAAGTTAATGTTTTTTATTAATCCATGTTTTATTTACTTTTCTCCCCAATCTTATTTCGGGTACTTTCAAAATCTAAAAAAGGTTTCATTACGAGCCATATGATAGTGGTTATTCTTTCAATACTTTTCTATTTCAAGTCAACATCACAATAGACGCGACTATGTGACACCTTCAGGCAAAATTCATTTTAGATACTGTTTCTGGCCATCCCTAAGACACCATAATTCTAAAAAAATTTCTGCCGCCAACCATGGTGGTGGCCTTTCCTAAGTCCTTTCAGGACTTTGATATTTTGGCCCCTCCAATTTAAAATACGTTTCACCTGCCCTGTTTATCATGGTAAGAAAAGCTCGTAAATATCTTGTTGAAATCTGTTGGCAAAACTAAATAGCTTTTGAATTGCAAAAGCTGCTTAGTTAATCAATTCTTAAAACGATTATTGTAAAAATCATGACGAAAAAAAATTATGCATGTAGGTCAAGGACAAAATAAAGAATTAAAAAGTAAATAAATACAAAGTGGCAAAAAACAACTAAATATCTGTAGAAACCTGCAACATGTTTCATGTCGGTGGTGGAACAACTTCAACTTGAAACAAGATTACAATGAAGTGGAATGCTTTGTGGTATTGCTCTCTGCACCAGTGGCATTGAGCAGCCCTCTTAACTTTTGTTCACACTTCCACGCCCCATTCTAAAAACATTTCCTTCCCAGAAGCCATAAAATCAGTTACATAGCTCCTTTAGTGATCTACTAATAATTTTATATTGCATGGAGGACACAGTTGAAGTAAATACAACGTTACTCTGTTACACCTACACGCTGCCTACAAATTTGTCATGCGCATCGAATGTTATTGTTTTCATCGTTAGTTGAGTATATTTATAAGAACTTTAGCACTAGGCGATTGTCTACCATCAAAGCAGCTTTACTAGTGGCATTATCTATTATAGGAAGAAATTCGTAGCTATTAGATTGGTATTAAGCATGTTTAAAATGCAGTTTTGATGATACGTATGCTGAAAATTTATATTCAGTACACAGGCTCTTTAAGATATCAGTTGTAACAAAATGTATTGGTTGGGAGGGCTGCAAAGCTAGGAACTGGGGCGTTCTTAATTTTAGAATTACTTTCTATGTCAAAGAAAATCATTTCCTTTTGGAAAATGTCCTTGTCCCGAAATGCATAGGCTATGAATTTATTTTAATTATAGTGATATTTCTTACTTAACAATTTTGTTAGCTTAAGAGGAGATTTAGGCAAAGGTTTTCCAAAGATGCTTCAAACGTTTTTCAAATAGGCTACCAAAAGAGGCGTAAAAGTTTTCTAAAGATGCTACAAAGGGAGGACTAAAAAGTTTTCTAAAGATGCTACAAAGGGAGGAGTAAGAGTTTTCTAAAGATGCTACAAAAGGAGGAGTAAGAGTTTTCTAAAGATGCTACGAAAGGAGGAGTAAGAGTTTTTTAAAGATGCTACAAAGAGAGGAGTAAGAGTTTTTTAAAGATGCTACAAAGGGAAGAGTAAGAGTTTTCTAAAGATGCTACAAAGGGAAGAGTAAGAGTTTTTTAAAGATGCTACAAAGGGAAGAGTAAGAGTTTTCTAAAGATGCTACAAAGGGAAGAGTAAGAGTTTTTTAAAGATGCTACAAAGAGAGGAGTAAGAGTTTTTTAAAGATGCTACAAAGGGAAGAGTAAGAGTTTTCTAAAGATGCTACAAAGGGAAGAGTGAGAGTTTTCTAAAAATGCTACAAAGAGAGGAGTAAGAGTTTTTTAAAGATGCTACAAAGGGAAGAGTAAGAAATTTCTAAAGATGCTACAAAGGGAAGAGTGAGAGTTTTTTAAAGATGCTACAAAGAGAGGAGTAAGAGTTTTTTAAAGATGCTACAAAGAAAAGAGTAAGAGTTTTTTTAAAGATGCTACAAAGGGAGGAGTAAGAATTTTTTAAAGATGCTACAAAGGGAAGAGTAAGAGTTTTCTAAAGATGCTACAAAGAGAGGAGTAAGAGTTTTCTAAAGATGCTACAAAGGGAAGAGTGAGAGTTTTCTAAAGATGCTACAAAGGGAAGAGTAAGAGTTTTTTTAAAGATGCTACAAAGGGAAGAGTAAGAGTTTTCTAAAGATGCTACAAAGAGAGGAGTAAGAGTTTTCCAAAGATGCTACAAAGAGAGGAGTAAGAGTTTTCTAAAGATGCTACAAAGGGAGGAGTAAGAGTTTTCTAAAGATGCTACAAAGAGAGGAGTAAGAGTTTTCTAAAGATGCTACAAAGAGAGGAGTAAGGGTTTTCTAAAGATGCTACAAAGAGAGGAGTAAGAGTTTTCTAAAGATGCTACAAAGGGAAGAGTGAGAGTTTTCTAAAGATGCTACAAAGGGAAGAGTAAGAGTTTTTTAAAGATGCTACAAAGGGAAGAGTAAGAGTTTTCTAAAGATGCTACAAAGAGAGGAGTAAGAGTTTTCTAAAGATGCTACAAAGGGAAGAGTAAGAGTTTTTTAAAGATGCTACAAAGGGAAGAGTAAGAGTTTTCTAAAGATGCTACAAAGGGAGGAGTAAGAGTTTTCTAAAGATGCTACAAAGGGAGGAGTAAGAGTTTTCTAAAGATGCTACGAAAGGAGGAGTAAGAGTTTTCTAAAGATGCTACGAAAGGAGGAGTAAGAGTTTTCTAAAGATGCTACAAAGGGAGGAGTAAGAGTTTTCTAAAGATGCTACGAAAGGAGGAGTAAGAGTTTTCTAAAGATGCTACAAAGGGAAGAGTGAGAGTTTTCTAAAGATGCTACAAAGGGAAGAGTAAGAGTTTTTTAAAGATGCTACAAAGAGAGGAGTAAGAGTTTTTTAAAGATGCTACAAAGGGAAGAGTAAGAGTTTTCTAAAGATGCTACAAAGGGAAGAGTGAGAGTTTTTTAAAGATGCTACAAAGGGAAGAGTAAGAGTTTTCTAAAGATGCTACAAAGGGAAGAGTGAGAGTTTTCTAAAAATGCTACAAAGAGAGGAGTAAGAGTTTTTTAAAGATGCTACAAAGGGAAGAGTAAGAATTTTCTAAAGATGCTACAAAGGGAAGAGTGAGAGTTTTTTAAAGATGCTACAAAGAGAGGAGTAAGAGTTTTTTAAAGATGCTACAAAGAAAAGAGTAAGAGTTTTTTTAAAGATGCTACAAAGGGAGGAGTAAGAATTTTTTAAAGATGCTACAAAGGGAAGAGTAAGAGTTTTCTAAAGATGCTACAAAGAGAGGAGTAAGAGTTTTCTAAAGATGCTACAAAGGGAAGAGTGAGAGTTTTCTAAAGATGCTACAAAGGGAAGAGTAAGAGTTTTTTTAAAGATGCTACAAAGGGAAGAGTAAGAGTTTTCTAAAGATGCTACAAAGAGAGGAGTAAGAGTTTTCCAAAGATGCTACAAAGAGAGGAGTAAGAGTTTTCTAAAGATGCTACAAAGGGAGGAGTAAGAGTTTTCTAAAGATGCTACAAAGAGAGGAGTAAGAGTTTTCTAAAGATGCTACAAAGAGAGGAGTAAGGGTTTTCTAAAGATGCTACAAAGAGAGGAGTAAGAGTTTTCTAAAGATGCTACAAAGGGAAGAGTGAGAGTTTTTTAAAGATGCTACAAAGGGAAGAGTAAGAGTTTTCTAAAGATGCTACAAAGGGAAGAGTTAGAGTTTTTTAAAGATGCTACAAAAGGAAGAGTAAAAGTTTTCTAAAGATGCTACAAAGGGAAGAGTAAGAGTTTTTTAAAGATGCTACAAAGGGAAGAGTAAGAGTTTTCTAAAGATGCTACAAAGGGAGGAGTAAGAGTTTTCTAAAGATGCTACAAAGGGAGGAGTAAGAGTTTTCTAAAGATGCTACGAAAGGAGGAGTAAGAGTTTTCTAAAGATGCTACGAAAGGAGGAGTAAGAGTTTTCTAAAGATGCTACAAAGGGAGGAGTAAGAGTTTTCTAAAGATGCTACGAAAGGAGGAGTAAGAGTTTTCTAAAGATGCTACAAAGGGAAGAGTAAGAGTTTTCTAAAGATGCTACAAAGGGAAGAGTAAGAGTTTTCTAAAGATGCTACAAAAAGAAGAGTAAGAGTTTTTTAAAGATGCTACAAAGAGAGGAGTAAGAGTTTCTAAAGATGCTACAAAGGGAAGAGTAAGAGTTTTTTAAAGATGCTACAAAGAGAGGAGTAAGAGTTTTCTAAAGATGCTACAAAGGGAAGAGTAAGAGTTTTTTAAAGATGCTACAAAGAGAGGAGTAAGAGTTTTCTAAAGATGCTACAAAGGGAAGAGTAAGGGTTTTCTAAAGATGCTACAAAGGGAAGAGTAAGAGTTTTTTAAAGATGCTACAAAGGGAAGAGTAAGAGTTTTCTAAAGATGCTACAAAGAGAGGAGTAAGAGTTTTCTAAAGATGCTACAAAGAGAGGAGTAAGAGTTTTCTAAATATGCTAAAAAGGGAGGAGTAAAAGTTTTCTAAAGATGCTAAAAAGGGAGGAGTAAAAGTTTTCTAAAGATGCTACAAAAGGAGGGGTAAAAGTTCTCTAAAGATAGAATCCGTGCTACATATAACAATTATTTTGACTCTTATGAAAGAACATTAATGTAGCTAGCACGTTTTTGGTGGTTGAGAACGAAAAATTGGGAGGTGGTACAGAACTATTACGCAACACATATCCATCAACGATTTCAATAACAAACATGTTATTTTTCAAGAAAGAGAAATTGTTCATTATGAAGATGGCTTATGATCTAGATGAATATCAACCAGGCTGTTAACAAAGGCAACCAATGTTTCCCACTGAAGTTTTGTGACAGGAACATGATCGTATTACTCATTTTGCGTATGGTTTGTATTTTATCATAGCTGGACGGAGAAATTTTAAACTTTTTTAAGTTTAATTTTGAAAATGAACAGCCTAGAAGAAGAGTCATCCACCAGAGCCGATAGTATTTTGTCAAAAGTTCTTAGAATATCAATAGACGTTGTCCCTGTGCTACTAGCTGAAATATTTAATCACGCAATTTCCAATAATATGTTTTGCTTTCTAATAAAAATAGCTATTGTGTAAGTTTTTTTAAAAAGGGTGTTTCAACAAGTTAAGAGAATTAAAAATAAATATATCTGCTCCTCTCATCTTCAAAGATATCGAGTGAATCATGATCAATCATGACTACAAATCCATCAATGTAAAAACTGTTCTCTTTTCATTGTGGGTTCAGAAAAAAAGGAAAGCACACACACAGACACATATACCTTAGTCCAGCTTATAGCAAACTTGGAAAAGTCCCTGGATAAAAAGGGATGTTGCTTGTGAAACGCTTATTAACTTGTAACAAGCATTCGAATGTGTCTACCCACTATACTTCTTATGATAATCAAATTTGTAATCTTATGGCTTGTGACAACGCAATTGAAGTTTATTTAAGTGTATCTTAATGAACGAGTATGGCGAGTAAAAATAAACTCCTATTTTAGTAGCTGGATAGAAACAAAGCAGGAAGTTCCTCAAGAGCCAATCTTAGGCTTGTTGCTTTTGAGCACTTAACATTAATGATATGTATCTGCATTTGGGCCTATGCAGCTTTGCAGATGACAATAAAACTTGGCTGTACAAAGCTGATATAAACGAACTAAGTAGGTACATTTAACAAATGGCTTTGTGAGAATACTTTGGTACTCAGAGGCGATGAAAGCAAGCTCATAACTTTTAAGGCCAACTAATCTAACCTAGAATCGAAAATTCAAAATGACTGTACTATCAGAAAGTTGGAATGTTATTTTATTTGAGTGAAATTGGATCAACAACTAAGGTTATATTAAAAACTTTTGAAATGAAGCTGGAAAAAGATAAACACCCTAGCCAGATTTCCCTCGTGGATGGATGAATCTAAGCAAATACTTTTAATGAAAAAACTCATTTTATCATAGTTAAGTTATCGATGTCCTTATTCGATATATTCAAGTAATAAAAGTAATAGCCAGATAAACAGGATTCATGAAGAGCAATAACAATATCTTGTGACGATTATCAGTCAACTTTAAGCAACTTTAGACGAGAAATAAAACAATTGACTCTCACGAAAAAAAATTTCCAATATCCAGCTTTTAGTGATGAAATATTTTCAATACATGAATGCTTCCGAAACTTAAAAACTCATAATTTGAAACAATGGAGCGACATATCTTTATAGATGAATTTAATACCGTGTTTTACTAGTACTACTACTATAATTCCTCACGCAATTTTTACTGCACGTCGCGCTTTATAATTTTATGCCAGTCTTTTTTATTCTCTTCTAGTACCTAGTATGATACCGATATTGTTGAAATCCATGCTATACAGAAAATATGTAGCCAATTTTTTAACTCAATCTCTTTTTAACTCAAATTTTTAACTTGCGCATTGCATCAATTTTAAATACAGAAAGAAAATAGGGAATAAGTTGTACAAATATAATTTTGAAATTTTTTGTTGTTGACCACATAACCTCAAAGAGTAGTATAAAATACATCTGCGCAAAATAAGCAAATGTGCGAAAATAGTAAAATGTGTCACAAACTAGCTAGAGGTTAGACCACATGAGCACAGACAGTTCATCCATAAAATCACCGTAAATTGGCCTTAAAATCTACGACTTAGGCCATAGCACTATTGATCCGTTAGGAATATTCAGTTTTTTCACTTGGTGAATCCCAGTCAATTTACAACAGATTTGGGTCGCTCTCACTGTAGAGGTCTGCCATGATGCTTTTTCATTTTATGTGATCTGATGCCAAATATTCTGAAAATGTAAACTGTTGACGTGACACACCAGAGCTCTAATGTGATACTAGAAAAACATGATCAAAAATATTTCTGATTTCCTTCTTGAATGGTTTAATTTCTTTTTTCTAATAAAAATGCATCACTTAGAATTATGTTTCTGAAACGGTAAGTAACGTTTAAATCATAAGAAGTATAATGCTAATTAGAAATTAATGTAAAAGTTTTATTCAATTTTTAGCCAATTTACTATTTTCATTATATTAATTCCTGAATGGTTAATTTAACATCATGTGCTTAAACTATTTTGACACACGATGGATGCAAATGCACGCATATCGTAAGCACGTTCATAAAATTTCAAAAGGCTTATTTGCTGACTAAATAGGCCGTAAATTGAATGTTTGAAATATTAGTAAATCATTAAAATAAAAATTTAATGCTCTATGTCAATCTAGAAATAAGTAACACATTTACATCTAGAGTTCAGTAAATTACAACGATTTTTGGAGAGAATTTATTCCAGCGGTATTAAGATTTTTTTTCTCAATTTTTGCGATTGTTTGTGAAGAAATTCGAATGAATTCATAAAGCAATTTTCAACAAAAAAGCATTTACTTAAGCACTGAATAGAAAATTAAAAGAGAAAACTTGATCATTACAGCATATTGACTTGAAATATCTTCTGAAAAAATTAAACGATAGAATATCAAAGTCAATAAAGATTATATGGTAGATGGAAGATAAAATAATGTGAAAATTAGGTTTAGAGAAAATTTTTAATTTCCAAACTTCTGTTTATATTCGCATTCAAAATAAAAAATGAATAAAATAGTACATGCTGCCGAGAAAGAACTCTTAGGCCTGGTTCAAACGTCGCGCTTCTCATGTGCCGAACCTAACTCGAGAATTAAGTACATGAGGGGCGCGACGTTTAAATCAATTTGGTACGGCAGATTGAGTTAGGAGCAGCAGAGCTTGCCAAGCTGCACGGCTCCAGCACGGCACGGTTTCAAGCGTCGAATGCATAATTATATTTAATTTATTTTCCTTCACAGAATTAATTTCCTTCTTGGAGGGCGCATGCGTTTCAAACAAATATTTGAGATTGTGCGCCTTAACTAAGATACTTCATATAACAATCCTAAAACCCATTTGGCACGACATGGTTAAGTTCGACATTTGAAACGGGAGTCGCGCTAAACATGCTCAAGTGTCGCTCCAAACAGAGTTAGGTTCGGCACATAAGAAGTGCGACGTTTGAACCAGGCCTTAACTGTCCTTTGCAATAACAACTGTTCCTTCGTGATTGATTCGAGATTTCAAAATATGAATGGAAAGTATCCCCAAATTATGTTCCCCAACAATCTATTGTACAGCAAATAAACCAAGTACAGCAAAAATAAACAGGAAATAATTTTGAAATGGCTTTGAAAAAAGCAAACATTTTACAACATTCCAAGAGCTTTAAGTATATTGCAAAATGTTTGATTTTTCAGAGCCTTTTTAAATTTTGTACCGCTTAAGAAAGTAGCTAGAACACTTTGAAGTGAAGCTGTGTCTGGTCCTGCCTCTCAATAAGACTAAAAATCGTGATTCATATCACGCCTGGAATTACAGAGAGTTGGCTACCCTCCTCACTCTAAGTCCTTCTCCAACTAAAATTTTCTAGCCTATTATTGCAAAAAAGTGGGTGGGCTATAGCCCCTGCTAGCCCAATGGCTGCGCGGTGCCTGATGCCGAATGTGACAGGCTAGAGCCCAGGTCACAAGCATGAAGAGGCTGGATCCATGGTTTGGACGCTTCTCTCCAGTCCTACCATCAGTAAATTAGAGCTACTGGGGTACTGGAAAGAATGTAAGGGAAAGAACAGGTCACCCTTCTTTTCCATTCTATTTGGACGAAAATAAGTGTGCTCTAAGTCACCGGGAAGTGCATTGCACATTAAGTTTATACAATAAGACTAGATAGAATGAACCAGGGAATTTTTAAAGGAAATTTAGAGTTGTACATTTTTCTCCGGAGCACTGTGTTGAAGGAATAATTATTGGTTCTTATAAGTATAAACAAGATGTACATGATGCGCAGGTACAGGTAGCTTGCGCTCCAGACCAGTGGCGTAGCCAGGGCTAGAAGATAGGAGGGGCAAAGAGGAGTCCGACAGCAGAGAGTCCGGGGCTTTACCCCGGAAAAAAGTTTTGCTGACTACACCCTCAAGAATTTAGAAAAACGCCCCATTTTGCAAATGCGTTTGGAAAAGCTATGGTTTTTTACATGGCAATGGTTTGCTAATCAAACACAATATCCGTCGAATTTAGCTTTTCATGGCTGACCCCCATTCTACAACTGTCTATTTTGTTCAAAACTCCTCTAACGTTTATATTCTAAATTTTGTAAGCGAGGAACCGCTACGTGTAAAAACCAATTTTCCAAAGTTGCAAACGAACATCAAACATCAAAACAAAATAATAAGCAGTATGCATAAGTTTCAAACTAAGTTTATTGTCCTTTCAGCAAAATCTGCAAAATCCCCGACAAGCATTTCACAATCCAGTTTTTTTAAGGATTGAAACGCTTTAGCGTTTTAATTTCTTTTTTATCACGAATTTCTAAAGACCCTAAAGAAATGTTTCTATCTAAACCCAAAGAGGGGCGAAATGGTAAACCATACAATGAAGGTACCGACGAGGGTCGCCGCAAGCGAAGCGAGCAGAAAATATTTGCGACCATGCCATTTAGATTAGCTTGACATTTCAGAATATTTCTTACAGATGTCTGAAATATCCACTCCCCTCCCCCTCCCTGAGATGCAAATTTTTTTTGGGGGGGGGGGGGGCGGGGCGGCCGCCCCCTTTGCCCCCTCTCTACGCTACTGCTCCAGACCCCTAACTTCAAAGTAGAGTTTTGGACATTGTTAATATTCATGTTCAATTGCCATGCTCATCAGTAAAATAATTTAGGCCTATATAAAACGCTCAATTTTATTTTTCGAAATAGATTTATATTGTAATATCAATTTGCAGAAAAGCAAGTAGATTCTAACTCAAGTTGGAAGCAAAATTATAAAGTATATTATGATAGAAAACCAATTATTCTATCAGAAATCACAAGAAACCAAAGCCAACTACAAAGATTCTTGAAAGACAAAATTGTTTTTGTGGAGCGACATTTAATAGCGATGTAATGTTTAATTTTTTAAAAACTTTAATATCGTATTTTTTGAGCTACGCCAATTAGGCGGACAAAACTGATGACGATAAAGCAAGGTATAAATAGCAATTGCACATCAGCTTGAGAAGTAAATGTTAAATTGTCTCTAATTTAGTTGTCAGTCTGTTTGGTTTGAGCATACAACTGTAAAATTTTAATTCGAAACTGGTGAAATGATTTATTTTTCGCTCTGAATTTTTACTGTCATCTGATTTAAGAGTTTAAACAGGCTCCTGCTTTGACACTATCAATTTCGTGCTTCGTTTGTGTGTGACTCAAGAACGATATAGCAACTACGAAGTTTTGTAAAAATCATAGCAGCTATGACTATAGCAACGATATAGCAACTATCAAATTTCCTCTACATCGAATTTATTTCATCTGTAATTTCTATATCCCAATAAGTCTTTGTTTCATCTGAGCATCATCTTTAATATCTTTTTTGTGTTTCATCATTCAAACTTTTTTTTTCTGCAAAAGTTTTCCTGAATTTTTTGTTCATTAACGCAAAATTTTAGAACTGCACAGATTTTGATTTAGAACTGCACAAAAAACTATTAGAACTGCACATTTTGTGTAGAACTGCACGTTAAAAAAAACTCTGGCAATAAACTGTTCTTCATTACTTTCAAAATTTACTTGAATCTGTGGCATCAGTTCATCATGATGGTTTTCGAAAAGAAAAGAATTTTTTAGTTGGTAAAATACTTTACAGAATGGTCTTCGATCTATGCGTTTATTGTGTTGCAAAAGTATGGAACATCGCCTTATCTGGGGCTATCTTTTCAAAACCAAATCCTTTACTTCTCTAAGCATCGAAGGCATGCATTCAAAGTAAACATGGTCTCCGCTGCTCTTTGAATCGAAATTAAGTTTGTCCATCACTTGTGCTATTCATAACTTGAGAAACTCAATAACAAAGTATTCCATTTAATGAGGGGTACTGTCTCCAGAGCCATCGAGAGAGGGCAAAGGGAGCAAAAAGTAACCAGATTTAGAATGGAATCAACTAAAAGTAACAGAAATTTTGTCTAATAATGGTAAAGAGTTTCTAAGGATCGCAAGAACATTAAAGGTTGCATAAATTTTCTGCTCGCTTCGCTCGAAGGGGGCCGTATGTTCTGCAGCATGAATGCATTCAGCTTACTGTATGTTGATGACTTGAAATATAAAAGCAAACAATGAATTGATTTTATACTAGAAAATACCAAAACTTTATGCCAAAACTTAACGAAGAGCTAGTTTGGACAGTTCTCGCCTCAGCTGTTTCAAAAAAATCAAAGATTTGACCTGACAGAAATGGAGTCTTGCCCTGTGCATATTTTAATCACATCACCTGCTTCCAAAGTCATTTATAACCAGCGGCCAAGATCCCTATTTCCGTAACACAATTATTCTTTATTTGATATTTTGGTGTCTGGTCCCAAAACGGAGATGTTATAAAACTAATAGGAAACAACTAATAAGTCACATTTTAGGATTACAAATGTTTTAAAACATTCGGTCGGATGTTATGCATCAGAAACACAGAGGCATTGAAGGTTTAACAGTCTTAATCCAATTGAAGGTTTATATGCAGAATTAATATAGAATCTTTTTTTGAATTGTGATTATGTAAACTCTCATTAGACAGTTGATTCTTTATGATAACTTTATGCATGCAATTGATAAACAAAACTCGACATGTGAGTAAAATATTCTATTTTTCATAATATGCTACCTCTGAAATAATTACTGCATTCAAGAGATTAGGATGATTGTTGGCAACAAAACGATGCAGGTAAATAATGTATCTATGACCTGAACTGCCTGGGAGCGAAGAGCTAAAATGTAACCATGGGAATAAATGGGAATGATAGCTATAAATACTCTTAAGTGCCAGGTACACTATACCGGATTGCTATCGGAGCGGAGTAACTTTCATACCGGATAGGGGTTTGAGTTACACTACGCCACACCAATCCAGTACACAACGCTCTGATTAGCGTAGTGAAAATCAGTCCGCCCTGGACGTGATACGAAAATCACTCCGGAGTCAATCAGTAGCGTAGCGTTGTAGTGTAATCGCACGAATCCGATATGCTCCACTTCGAGCCAAAGGATTTCTTATTGTTTTCTGCTTGAAGCAATTCGATCGTTAGTGAACAATGGCTATTTCTGAGATTTTGTTGCTGTTGGATGATGCCCAACGAAAATTGTCGCAACATTTTCGTATTTGGATTCATCTCTTCCCAAATTTTATTGAAGTGGCCCTTAGACGAAAAACATACTTAAACACACCAGAAAGCAACGCAATCTTGCTGTCCGTTCTACGAACCCCATCATTTATCTCTCAATTTTCAGGGTTTTTCTCGTTGTTTTATGCAGTAGTTATTGAAAAACGAATTTACAACAGCAGACAGCTTCGAAAAGATCATCAAATAATTTAATCTGGTGCATTTTAGGTAGGGGTTCACAAAAGCACGTCACGCTGCATTGTTTACTAGAAATGCAGAGGAATGCAGGCGTATTTATACTGTACCAAGTGTTTTTGAGTGATTTATTTAGACTGTACCAAGGCTAGAGTTACACTATACCGGATTGCTATCGGAGCGGATTAGAGCGGAGTAACTTTTTCTCCGGAGTGATATTTAGGGTAGCAGTTACACTACGACGATCCGCTCGCTCATAAGCCTGTATTCCTTTGCATTTCTGGTACACAAAATCCACCAGATTAAATTTGTTGATGATATTTTTGAATCTATGTGCTGTTGCGAATTCGTTTTCAATAGCTATGCGTAAAATGATGAAAACAACCATGAAACCGAGAGATAAATGATGGGGCTCGTAGGACTGATAGCGAGATTGTGTTCCTATCTGATGTGTTAAAGTATGATTTTCGTCCAAGGGCCACTTCAATAAAGTTTTTTTTTCAATAAAGTTAGAATCTCAGAAATTGCCATTGTTCATTAAAGATCGAATTGCTTCAATCAGAAAACAATAAGAAAACTCTTTGTTTCGAAGTGGAGCATCTCGGATTCGTGCGATTACACTTCAACGCTCCGCTACGGAGTGACTCCGGAGTGCTTTTCGATATGAAAGTTACTCCGCTCCGATAGCAATCCGGTATAGTGTAACTGGTACGCAAGTTGCTGTTTTGACGCAATCAGCTTTTAATTGGCTGTCATAAATTTAGAAATCATTTTTACATGGATCCAATAAATTTAGTCTACAGGCCAAAGATTAAATAATCCATGTGTTTTGGTCCCATGCTAAATCGATATTCGGTTAACTCGTAAAAAACCCTTAAAGTTGGGAGTTTTTAAGGATGAAAATATTCCAACAACCAATGAGAAGAAGTATTCCATGACTTATGATGAGCTTTTTAGCAAGCAAATCTTCCTTATAATTTTATAATTTACAGACTGGCAAAATAATCTCCATTTTATTGTTTAAATAGAAAACCATTCGATTACGAGCAATTGCGGAAGAAATATTCCATTTCAAACAGAAAATCTTTCATTTGTTCAGTGAAATAATACTTCCAAGAGAGCAAATTTTGTCATTGTTAGAGTATGGATTTTGCTGCCAATTTACCAAAGTATTTATAATTTGCCTAAAGTTTTAAAAATAGAGCGCGCCAGGATGAAAGAATCCTGCCGATATTTAATAGAATTTAAAACCTGTTTAATCTCGTTTTAAATGAATTTTGCCCCATAAAAAGATGCCTAGGAAAACGTTTTACCTGGAACTTGATATGTATGATTCACTTGTGCCCTTTTTAATAAAAGGTGTAAAAGGGGCATTAAAAGCACTTCGGAAAGAATTATTCCATTTGAAAAGCGAATTCTTTCGTGTATTAAGTTCTTCCAACAACACTCACTCCTAAATAGACGTGAATTGATATATCTTCCCGGTTTTTTAATTAAAAATTTAGAAAATGTCACTAAGAGCACCTTTCGAAGACTTATTCTGACTTCAAACTCTTTGCGAACTCCAAGGTCAAGTTCTTTAATTTATAGAAACCTTCATCATTTCTATCGATATAGAATCTAATAATCCTGAGTTGCTCGTGAAATTTACTTTAAACTTTTTAATCTTTTTTCTTTTAATTCTGAAGTACATATTATCCAAATAGAAAATGCATTGCTTTTCATTTAAACAAATTTATTTAATTTTTTTCGAAATAATTATTCCAATCTTACTCAAAAACATTCATCAAGACTTTAAGCGAGCTCTAACACCTATTTCATACTTAAAAAGTGCCTTAAATCCCCCTTGATTTCAAGTTTCAGTCCTGACTTAAGGAAAGACTTTCATATGTTCTTTGGCTAGACTTCTTTAGGATGAGTTGCATCCTGCATCGCTCCTGAGTCAAGATTTATGGAAATTAGTTACTATCAACTAAGTATAACAATAAAAAGTGAAATTATTCATGTATGGGGCTCAGATATAAACAAGATCAAAAATCAGCAAATTTGGAGTATTTATTTCTGATGAGCTCCTATAATTCTAAAACACATTCCTTTCTATTAAATGTTTAGTCAAAATGTATAACTTTTACCACTAAAGGCCCAAAATTGTAAAATTTTGACCAAAAATAAGATTTTTTGCTCTGTTCGATTTGCTGATTGGGAACTGCTACCCCAATTATCACTCCGTAGTAAAAATTACTCCGCTCTGCTCCGATAGCAATCCGGTATAGTGTAACTCTAGCCTTAGTAATTAACAATGATAATTCCTGAAGAGGGAACAAAAAAATGTTTTAACCCGTCATACTTTCGAAGATACGTTTCAAATCAAAGAAACTCCTTGGGCATTTTTCGGTGCCATTCCAACAAACCAGGTCAGTTAGTGAACAAGATCGAGGGGTAATTCACTCCTGCAAATAGCGTACGAGATTTTCCCTAAAACAAAAGGATTTCCAGGGATTTTCAGATAAAAACAATAGGATTTTACCAAAGAGTGTACGAAATTTTCTTGGAGTGATTTGCCCCTCGACCAAGATAATTTCAAAGTTGTGAAATTGAAGAAAAGCATGTATCAAATGCGGGTTGCAATGCTTTTCGATATGAGAAAATCATTCCCACTATTGATGCCAATTAGCTTATTATCAAGGAAGTACCTTCCTCGCCACCGATCTCTGGCATCTACTCACTCCGACTGGTGATGAAATCCCATAATATCCCATTCCCAGGGCGATGTTTTTCTTAAAATCACAGTTACACCTGTACACCTAAAATATCCCATCAGTGATTAAGCATATCCTTTTTGATAAATGTACTTAGAAGATCGTAACAGCCAAAGCTCTAGCATAGATAGTTACTTAAAGCATGAACATCGTAGTTATCAAGGATTAATCGCATAGGTACATTTGATTGCAAGAATGTCACAAGCATAAATAGTAAGTTTCCTACTATACGGATAAATAAATAGTAAGTTTCCTACTATGTTGATGATCAAAATGTTACAGGAAAGGCAATGTCTGATAAAAACTTACGAAACAGGTTCTCTAAAAAAGCCATACGCAATGAAGCTCAGCACTTTTCAAGGCGACATGCACTTTAAAGTTATTTCTCAATGATCTATTTTAAGGATAATATAAAGTTGGGTTTTCTCCAAGGTCTGAAAAATAACATTAGGCGTTGGAGGTTTTTTGACACCACTTGAATAATTTTGCTTCCTAATATACAAGCTTACCGTAAATTGCTTGCAACTTCTCTTTAACAAGCTGTATGTTGGTGTATTAGAACGAACTTAAAACCATATTAAAATGACGACTTCAGTGTTTGATGCCATAAAGCTTTCAACTGTGTCATTCCATAAAACATTAAAATATTGGATGCCATAAATCGTTTCATTGTTCAATGCCATAAAACGCTTCAATTTTTAAAGTTCCTTTATAAAAACAATTCAACGTTTGGGAACATAAAGCATTTCAGTGTTTGACGCCATCAGGCTTTCTACTGGATGATGGCATAAAACATCACAATATTGGGTACCATAAAACATTTCATTGCTCAATAACATAAAACGCTTCAATTTTTAAAGTTCCTTTATAAAAACAATTCAACGTTTGGGAACATAAAGCATTTTAGTGTTTGACGCCATCAGGCTTTCTACTGGATGATGGCATAAAACATCACAATATTGGGTACCATAAAACATTTCATTGCTCAATAACATAAAATGCTTTGATGTTTAAAGTTCGTTGATAAAAACAATTCAACGTTTGGGAACACAAAGCATTTTAGTGTTTGACGCCATAAAGTATTCCAACGTTTGAAAACACAAAGAAATTCTGCATTTGATGCCATTTAAGTGTTTCAGAAAGCCCTTTATCTTTGATTAGCTTGCGAGGCCTCTTTCAGTGGCGTACCCAAGGGGGGGAATAGGGGGGTCCGGACCCTCCCACTTTTCTAAAGTATGGTTCTCGAGATTTGTCCAATAACGATGTAAAACTCATTAGGGGGGGGGGGTAGTATATTGTATGCCTGTGTC
The DNA here is from genome assembly GCF_057945365.1 of Rhopilema esculentum. Classification (NCBI taxonomy): domain Eukaryota; kingdom Metazoa; phylum Cnidaria; class Scyphozoa; order Rhizostomeae; family Rhizostomatidae; genus Rhopilema; species Rhopilema esculentum. The sequence goes on along the minus strand of NC_142834.1, from coordinate 12,639,172 downwards.
AGTAACAATTGTAAAATACTTTCCTATTTACTGTAGCTAAAATGAATCAAACAATGGGGAAAAATTTTGCAAAAAGGGCGTTTCCCCGCATTTTCGAGTGTTTGAAGGGCGTGGTCCAAAAAAAATTCTCCAGACCCCCTCACTACTACAGCCCTGGGTACGCCACTGGCCTCTTTATAAGGCCTTTGGAACTTAGGTGTGTTGCTTTACTGGTATAATGCAAAACTTAAAGGCTTGGCTTTTGGATTTTATTTGCCAGCTGCAAATCTCTAAAAGCCAACCGAAATGGTGTCATAGTTGAAATGTGACATCGATATTAATGTTTAAACGTGATCAAAGCCATGTTTATTCTCAATACTTTTCTTCTAGTGAATATTGAGTTACTGTTGTGTGCTCTAATGTTTTGCCTGCAAATTGATGGTTTTCTTGTTAAAATTGAATAACCAACTAAAAATTGTCCTCTGATACAAGAACATATATTGTGAAATGTGAAACCAGCAAAATATTTACAGTAGGACTTTGACATTGATAAAACTATGGTTTCCTTGATAAAAAGCAATTTACCTATATTTTTTAAAAATATTATCTAAAAAAGGGGGTGCTCTCTCCTCGATTAGCTTTGCTATTGAGAGAGTTCCTCCTTAAGAATTCCCCTTCATACAAATCCTCTAGTGTCGTGTATCTTTTTTTAATTTTGTGTGTATTGTCTTATGTAGTTAATCAAATTGTAGTAAAGTATGTTTAATTTTAGAGTCTTTGTATGTAGGTGAATTTAAAATGAAATGAACTGAACTGAACTGAACTGAACTGAACTGAAACTTAATTTTGGTTAAAACTGATCTATTCTTGCATATATAAAAGAAATCACTAATCAGTAAAAAGTGCTGAACACTAGAGCTGGAGACGATATTTCATCGGGTAGGAAACACGATAAACTCTAAAACAAATATCTTTTTACACCAGATTTAATAAAGCTTATTGGTAAGGTATCGTTTGATGAATTGGTTGTATGCACCCATTAAGCATGGAGAGTACACCCACGCATCGAAGCGACTTAAAACGAACCGTTATCCCGTTTGCAATATATCATGATATCATCTTAACTCCTTCGTTATCCTTAGGGCACTTCTTAAGACCTGTTTTAATTAAAATATTTAATAAATCTTAGAGTAGCATTTGGAAGATTAAGTTGAGTCTTGGTTGAAATAAAGGCAGACGACTGCCTAATAACTCTGAAGACAGTGTCTATACAATGTGCCACATTGTGGGGCCTTTGGGAATGGACCATGAATAGAAGGCTCCGTTCCATTCGCTAAAAATAAAACCATATTAGGGCTAGCTAGAAATTAGCACATTGGTATCGTTTGCCATTTCACAAGTTCAAGTTTACTAATTACTATATAAGCTATTCTAAAAACAAAAGATCTCAGAGAGTACGCGGATTAATACCTAATTTACGATGAATAAGAAAACAAAAGTAAAATTCTTATTTGAAATTTAAAGCTACAATTATAAAGTTATCATATTAATGACAAATATTGTGTAATTTCATGGAAATTAATTCAATTAACCCTTCTTATGACGTTTCAAGCTTTTATTTAAATCAATTTTTCCCACAAGATGTTAATCAATTTTATAATTCGTACAACAAAATTTAAAAAAGTTTTGACAAAATCGAATCAGCAGAAATAGAGACACTTCTATTCCAAAGAACTGGTGCATTTTCATTAAATACTGGATATGACTAGCATTGTACGTAATAGTGATACCAGTTCATTTGGCCAACGGATAAATAGATTATTGCTGGAAAAGATGAAAAATGCTTCAACAATTGATTGACCAAAGAAATTTTTTAGTGTCTCCAGAATCTTTTCTGGTCTGCTAGTTTTTGTATGTGAGAACAGAGGCATCGGAACAGAGGAGGCATCAAAAGCACTTGCTCCCCCCGGGTCCTCCTTTTCTAAGAAATATTGCCCCTTTCTACTAATGCTCCTCCAACTTTTAAACGCTTCAGAAGTCCCTGTGTACGATTTCTTAACAGAACAGCAGCTATGATGATATGCAACGACTTCACACTTTTACATAATTTTGGTCCCATGGAATACTATCTACCATGGTAGCAAACCCTCGGTATAAAAAGTTATCGCCATTATGGAACTTTTCTTTGTCTTTACAGAACTTTCATTCTCGTCGCATAGCAGTGTTTCTTATTTGCTACATTTTCATCGTTTTCTCGCCGCAAGAACTCCTTGGAGTCCATCGAGCAGACTGCCATTGTAACCTTTCCTTATTCACACATAACAAATCTTTACTTGATTAGAAAAAATCACAAATTAAAAGTTTTGCTATAAAAGAAAAATAAAGTTCCATTTTGCTTCAAATAAGAGACTTTGGATAAAGTTTTATTGGACTTAAGTAAAGGTAGCACATGATTGTGGGCAAAGTCCACTTAGCTATTCAAGGGAATATAACTATAGTAATATTATTGAAGTATCATTTAAGTTCCGTAATTGGTACTTTAGTGGACCAGAGCCAAGGCTTTTAAGCTTACTGAATCTCCGGTCATAAACGAGTTATCCTTTGATAGCAACACGCGGAAATGAAAATCAAAGATTCGTTCAAAAAACATTGTATTCAAAAAGCCTGTTTAACTGCATGATTCGCCCATATACCGCTTGTATGCTTTTCTAATAGGTTTCATATATCTGGTTCATTCGCACGTCTCGTCGCACGGTAAACACTTTTTCGTTTTCCGACACCTTTTTTAAATCAAAATTATCATTATGTTAATCAAATTCAAGAGGTGGCCAACCAATTTTCTGAAAAATTTCGCATAATAGATTTGGAATAAGAAATACGTCACTGAAACCCAGTTCCTTTAGAAACGTATAACCCGTATTTTTCGATAGAACTGACAATGTTTTAAGCAGAGGGAGTAATGGTGCCACCTTCAGTCTTAACGTGATACAGAATCAAAATACAGAGCTTGCTACGGTGAGAATGATGAGATTGGTTAAAAAGGCAAGAAGCAAGACGCCTAAAGGCTGGCAATCTGAGCAGCTTTTCTATATGATGCCTTAGGCAGTAAATTTAAAAAGCATTTAAGGAAAGAATTTTCTTCAAAGAAAAATGAAAAAAAATCTTACTAAACAACACACTGTCGGATTCAAAACGCTTATAGCCCTCTCAGATTACAGATTTGCTACTCACAGTCACCTTTCTGGTGTCCAGAGTATACTGCTACTAGCGTAAGTCTAGGCTAGTCTAGGTTAGAATTTATCTAGGGTATAGGCCAAAGATATAAATGTTGATTCTCTGAAAACTGTAATCATTGTACAAGTGAATTAGCCAGCTAAGTAACAGACATCGTAGTTCATTACAGAAGTAAACTTCTATAAGGGGGTTTAGGTCATCTTGATGTAGAAAAATTTGGTATAAGATATTCTAAATAGACATCTATCAAATTATTTCATCTCGATTATAGTTTTAGTGGTAAGAAAAGGTTCAAGGCTGCAATTTATAATGAATAATTTACCAAGAAAGGCAATTTGACTGTTGAAAGGCACTTTGAATAGCAAGATTCATTAAACAAATGTTGTGTGTTGTAAACTTTATTCCGTGGACCGGGCTATGCAGGTTTCAGATAGAGACAACACCATATTACATCAACACAATCTTTAATTTTTCTTCACAATGAAAAATCACCCTTTTCCATCACCGCGTGTTACAATTCTAACTCGCAGCGCACGCTGCTGTACAGTATCATTATGGCGCAAACCTTACTTTACAACACTGTGATGCGCCAGGTATGTTCAGCCTTTGAAAATCAAGAAATGCTATGTAAGGAAATCTCTAATATAGGTGCAAACCTCCCCACCCTCAGCTTAAAATAACTACAGCCCATCATAATATATATAATGGTCATACATTGAAGTAAACATAAAATTAGGAGATATTTTTGATGTTTGTAAAAATCGCCTTTAAACGTTTGTCCAAAAGTCGAGATTACTGAAAAAGACTCCTTATAGCTTGTAAGAATGAGAAGATGGAATATGTCAATGTTTCTGAATTCTGTGTTGTTTAATTCTGTTTAAACTAGCAAAATAAAAACAAAAAACAGTTTATTTTGCAGCATACATGAGATTATCATACCATGAAGATAGCAGAAATGGATTTTCAGATTTAACACATACCCTACAAATTCTCTTGGGCAACAGTTCCCACACACACAGTCAAATGAACAATTAAGCTGTTTGAAAAACATCATCAGAAATATTTGTCAATAGATTTAAAGTTACATTTTTTAATTATACCTTCTCTAAAACTATAACACACTGATTCTTAATTCACTGTTTACGTCAATATATATTAAAGGTGTTTGAAAACATATAAATCTGGGCATTACTAAAGAAACCAGCCCACCTAGCTACAAATACTTCTATTGTCAACTAAAGACCATATTCAATGGCTCCTTCTACGTATTTCCCCCAACTGATATCCTGCTTTGAGGTAAAACGTAAATATGGAAATTGCTTTTCCCAAAATTCTCTAAAGACGTATTTCGGCGTCTGTTGAAGAGCTGAGCTGACAAATCGAATTTGCTACCAAATTCAACTACATTTATTAATGGTGTTTAGCACATTCTTGTTCTTAATACTAAAGCCAAAGAGAGAGAAATAAAGCAATGAGCTCATGATACGCCCCTCTATCAACAACAAAATGTTGAAAGACAGCACCAAATTCTCTTGCTTAACCGTTTTAATATCAAGCTGTTATTAATGATATCATCTTTTCATTTTGCTTGAAACGCCCAAGCACATGCTGAAGGATGTATTTAGAGGCTTGTAGGTTCCTGCTACAAGAGTGGTATCCCGCTAAAAGGAAAGGAAATTCTTGAGGAGATGTATATTTCGGAAATTCAGGCCAAAAATGTATATCCTGTGCTCCATAAATCTTTGCCAAAATTTTTAAACCTCGATTCAAGTCGTGAAAAAGGCTCTTCCTTTATCTATTTCAATGCAAGACAGACGGGTGACTTTTGGATTGGAGAGGGGGGCAAATCGATCAATAAGGCCCAAAAATTCTTAATCAATCCACTTTTGAAAACAAGAAATTTTAAAGGGCATGACTACCCGGAAGCTTTTATCCGTCAACTCAGTCGTCGAGCATTAAAGTTTTTAGGCACCTGATTTCATTAGAGACTTTTTTGCGTCTCTAACCCTGGTCCTTTTATAAAAATTCTTATACAAAGGTTACATGTCAAGTGAGACCGTTCCAGAATTTATGACCCTTTCAGTATAGAATGATTTTCTATTGATGCTTAGCACTATATTTAAAAAAGAAGTCCTTAACGTCAAAACTCGAGCTATTATATTTCAAAAAGTATTCAAGTGGAACAAAAATCTGATAAATCCTCCAACTAGCAACGATGAGCTCACTTGTCTCGCCTTTGAATCATACAAAGATGAAAGAACCAGGAGATACCAGTGATACGAATCGGGTAGGTTAATTGGAAAGTGCTTCTTTCTTATAACATAACGCCTATTCCTGCCCGTGCTTTTCCAACTATCCATATTGTTCTAGATACATTTGTAAATGGTGAAGCAAGGACCGAGATACCGGGGGGCCGGGGGAGCCTTGGCCCCCAAAAAGCTTAACTGGTATAAGTAAAATACTTCTATTTTGTAAAATATTGCTATTTTTACACTTATTTATCACGGCTGGCCCCCCAAACAAAGTGGGGATCTTGGTCTTTGTGGTGAAGGAGTTCAGGGGAAGAGTAATACAATCTTTTACACAGATATAAAGAAAAGCCATCCATGCTGCTTTTCAAACATTATTTTCCAACAACACAATGACACACTGTATTCTGCAAAGCCTGTCTATCAAACGCTACAATTTGGCGCCAAAGGCAAACAAATCAAAGTACTATATGTTACCTATTAGCTTGTCCTTCCCGTTAGGATTTAAAAAACTGATTGGTTAAGCCTGCATCCACTAAAACAAGGTCAAACTGGGATGAGTAAATTTGTATAGAGATTTTGCGTTTAGCAAACTTGACATACAGTGCTATAAAGTAAAGAGGCCTTTTCCGCCATTATTAAGCTTTTACCAGGAAACTGGTAAGATCCGGTACGTCCTACAAGCCCAACAGTGGAGATTGTTCGGAAGCACGTGACACGTGGAAATTAGATGGGATTTATGTTTTATCCTCTAACCAAATGACTTGGTGTGTGAAATGTATCCCTCAATAGGATCGTGTTCACCACCTCTAGATCGGCATAGTTAATAGTTCTGTTAATATTAGTTGGAATTCATCTTAGGCATAAACCATAGGCTATATGCAGGTTTCAAAAAATAAGATTAATAACAAAGTTTCCTTTGTGCATGATAGTTCATGTGACCTAATATAAATCTCCCTTTCAAAGCTATTTAAGCAAAGTAAATTTTGCAACACATATACCATTTGATAAAACTTGTTTAAGTACAGACGGTCTGTACTAATGCTGGGAGAGTTGAGGTATCCGGCTCTGTATGGACCATTTTCCACTAACACCTTTCAGTTACCATCTATTCAGTAACCATTTACGGCTATAAATTGGATTCGGTTTCTACGATAATGGATCTCTAGTATCTACTGATGAATTGCGCTTGTGCAATATAGTCTACAAAAGCTATGCAAAAAGTACACTTTAAGTACATGGTTTTTCAAGTTTCTGGTGAGATTGTGAATAATCAATGCTGTTGCTGGCTGAAGCAAAATGATGCTTGGCCATTTATGAGTTGACACTGAAAATTCCATGCATACAACAAATTCCAAAGGTCCTCTCCTATAGAACTCCCTAATGATAGTTATTTGCAACCGACGAAGGCATCGACAGGGAAAGCCAAATTTGGCTAGTTGGTGCTACAGGAAACAAATCTAGTAAAATAGTGATTGCATAGCTACCATTTCCATTTTCCACAACTCAAAACTTTTAAAATTGCTAGAAATTGGTACATTATAAAAAGACAAAATTTATCAATTTTAATCGCCTTCAGCTATTTTAGCTCTTAAAAGTTCAGTTCAGATTCACTGACACTTTTAGCAGTTTAACGAGAGAAATCGTTTAAATACACGGGCATATCAAAATATAAAGTTTTAGATGCAACTTTGCATAAAAGAAATTTTCTGCTGGTGAACAAGATTGAAACAGCAAAGTTTGTAACCAACGAAAAAAATATCAAATTATAAATATAAAGGTCTATAATATTTTGGCAGAAGCATGCCCAAAGAAGTTACTGGCGCCATGCATAGCCCAGGAGCCATTTTCTGGAGCCATATCGCGCTATTTAATAGCATGACAATAGTTACATCTCAATTAATATTGCAAATATATATTATTACCTCTTAATTCTTGATCCAACACGCCTCTGGTAAATAACTTCAGCTCGTAGCAAAAGCATGGAATAGGTTGGATTCATACAACTTCAAATATGTTTGATTTGCACCTTTCCTGTGAAATGAATTGAGATTAATGCTAGCAATCCTTAGCAATTCTATTGATAAATATATATTAGTCAAATGATGACTTACCTTTTGGTTTAGTCCTTTTCTCTTACAAAACTGGTGCCTACTGTCAGGTCGGGATACTGAAGAACTTTTCTCTACCGAGCAGGGGCGTTGAGAGGAAAGGGTAGCTTGAGTATTTTTTTTTAAAAAACCAGTAAACTGAATTTCAGGCTGGATCTTCTTAATTTTTTCGAAAATTTGAGGCTTGATTATTCTTAATTTGCATTTAAATATCTTAATTAATTATAAGGGTGTATGCAGTGCAATTCCTAGATAGTGTGCTCTAGAGAGGTGTCTATGCCTTGTTTTTCAGCAAAGTAAGTGAGAAATCTTTTCTTTGCTGAAAAGTTTGAAAGTTCACCAAAAAAGCACCCCTAGATGGAAAAAGCTTCTCGTTCCTGAGTTAAAACATTGTTCAAAATAACATTTCACAGTAGCTCAGCCTCAGTTGTTTAACCTGCTTTGTTCTTAACTTTTGGCCATATTTGAGTCTCTTGTTCTTATTAAGTTATTTTTATAAAAATAGAGTGTAGCAAGCAGAACAGCATCCTTAAATAAGAAATACCTAGTATCAAGATAAAACTAAATTTCTTAAGATTTCTACTTCGATAGGAACATTATTTAACTACCAGCCCAGTTTCCACTCCTTCTTCCTTGCGAAATTTTTTTCCCTGTGGCATTTCAAAATCATCTAACTAGAGATCTTTACTGAATATGATTTCCTAGAATCGCATTTGAAGCATTTGGACAGAGAATATTTTGTGTTGGCGTTGATGAATGACGTCGATGAGACGATAACATCTTCTAACCTGTACAGTTTGAATTTTTTTTCTCCTACACAAAAAACAAAAGGAGATAATCGCCATCTCAATCCAATGACAGAGACCATAATAAGTCATAAGAAACACTTGTGGCAGGCGCATAGAAAATCAAAAGTAAAACAACTGTTAGTCATTCAAGCAACCTGTATCAATGGCGACTATCTTCAGCTGTCAGTAATCAATCAAATTTGGCTAGTTTTGACGACATGTTCAAGCGAAATTCTTAATTAGTCTATATTTGGTAACAAGGACTGCGGATCATATCACAGATGGAGGGGGCTAAAGCGTTTGGGGGGGCTGAGCATGCTAAAAACTAAGAGCAGGACGATTTTTTATGGCTTTAAGTACATTTTTGCTAAAGCCCCCCTCCGCTTCTTCGGTCCCTCTTTGGTACTTGAACAAATTCAACAAGATTTCTTCTTGGTATGATATGCAACAACATGACATGATATGCAGTGGTCGTCTCAGCCTTAAGGAAGTTCTCGGGGCAAGAGTGTGTTAAAACTAAAAATTTGCATTTTCATTTTCATTCAACAACATAATTTACAAAAAAATTGCTAATGTATTAAAGAACAGAAAATTAAACATTTGAGTAAGCTAAAGCTTTTCGTCTGACATGCTTCAGAGTTTAAAATCGATATATTTATATCATATAATTATTGGCATATAATCGATATATATAATTATTGGTCAAAAACTCGTCAAAATTTGAAAATTACTTGTTAAACAGAATTAAGACAGCAAATAATGAGGAAGAACTTTAGCTCTCCCCGAGCCCCCTCACTTGTCGTCGCTTAAGTAACATGAGGCCCTTGATTTGGTTTCAGAGTGAGAGCTTGGAAGCCAAAAGCCAGACTGTTCTGTAATTTACCACTAACGGAATCCCATTGTTCGGGTTTTCAGAAGACAAAACGCCGCCTCTTTCTTGAATAGCGCACATTGCTTGACTGCAAAGGTCACTGTTGCTATGCAGCGCTGTGTTGCTATGTTGCTAGCGGAACAGAAGCCATTACATGTTCAAGCATGGTTCGAAAGGGAAGTGAACTTCATCTTTAGATTTGGAGTAATGAATTTGTCATCCTTATAAGCGCCATGGGAAAGAAGTGTATTTGTCAGATATGCAGCTGTGGGTAAGGATCATTCGATAAATTTGCGGTTTTGATTTTCGCGTTGATTCATTAGAAATCAGAGTAGGCCACCTGTCTTTCGCTGTGACCAAACTCACATTTTAACTAATCTAGCAAAAACAATCAAACTGCAAGTCATAAGATCAAACTGTGCATCGAGATCAATTACCGTGGTATCGCTTCTCATAAAATTAAATTGCCTTTTGATGCATGCGGACTGATTAATGTTGATACAAACTGTTGTGCGGTGCTAAGCACTGTCTGATCTTATGGCTTTCGCCTAGGAATTCTGTCAGGAGGGATATCTTGGCCAGTCCAAGGACCTTACAAATTTGTGACAGGCTTTTCACAATATATGTATTTATGGTATAGCAAAATTTTTGTGGGGTGTTTGAATATCTGTGAGATGTAATTATTGATGTGTGATAAAGATATCAAAATATAACAACATAAATTTGAATTTTCTCACTTTAAAACTTTCCTCAGTTAATTGATTGTATCTTATTGAACAGAAAGCATAGATGTCCACATCTGCCATCAGATCAGTCAAGAGTTATAAATAAGACAAAAACTGAAAACTGCAAAGTTACAGAGTATGGAGACACATTTAAAAGAGGTAGCACAAAACGAGGCCCATTTTACAAACCAAAAGATCTCTTGCAGTCACAGGGGGAACTGGAATTCAATACTGTAAGCAAAGATGATTTTATTACCCATGAAATGCCAGAAAGGGCTGTTAAAGAGCCTGAAAGGTACAAACCTCTCAGTGGGAAAATTGAATTTGATTCAGAATATCATTCCAATTACTTGGGGGAAATTGCAGCCCCTGCAAAAATGCCAGCATTCCTGAAGACTGTGACACAAAGACTTCCTTCGGGTAAAATTGAAAGCAAGACAACAAATAGGAATGACTTTAGGTTTCATACTGAGCAAACAAGATGCCTTCCAGTATCCAGAGGAAATAAGTATGTTCCACCAAATAGTCCATTTATGCACACAAGTGTTCATAGGTCAGATTTCATCAGGTTTAATGAGCCAAAGAGGTCAACTGGAAGGCAGCCAGATAAAATAAATGCAAGAGAGCTTCCTATGGAATTTGAAACATCACATAAGACAGATTTTAAGAAGCATAGTCTCAAAAGAAATGAGCTTGTGAGACGAAGTGATGAATATGAGCAACCATCTGGCCCTTTTGCTGGAAATTCTTTGATGCATACAGATTACAAAAAGCATGATGATGCTTCAAAAGCACAAATTATGAAACCTTTGGCAACTGTTTTCAAAACAAATGAGAAGATGGAGCGCACAACAACCAACTTGGAAGACTTTCGAACATGGCCAGTTGCTCCTTTAAAAACAAAGGCCAAAGAAGCATTTCAACAACCTACTGGTGAAATGTATCTTAAATCAACATCTATGGATTACAAATATTTTGGGCATGAGGCAAAGCCAGCTAAAAGTGCAAGGCCAAAGACAAAACTGAGAACTGGTAGGGATGGATTATTTGAAGGGATGAGCAACTATGCAGCTGATTTCAAGCAATGGGGATCCCTTCCAGCTTTACCTGTAAAGATGCAAGATGAACTGGTGTCATTGTCCCCAAGAAAAGGCAGGTTTGATGCAAACTCAGAGCACCATGAATCATTCAAAAGATTCAACACAGCCCCAGCTAGGATATTCAAACCAGTCGCAACAGTTTTCAAAACTGATGAATCAATGAATGGCAAAACGATGTATATGACAGATTTCCATGGGAGGCCTCCACCACCATGTTTGAGTGACAAGTTGCTTAAAGGGAAATTAGTTGGTGTCCAACTCCAGGAAGATTTGGACACAGGTCATAGATATGTGATAGGGCCAATACCCAATAACTCTGTGACTGAGAATAATTTTGAACAGAATGGAAACCATGCTAGTACCAATTTGTCATCTATAACTGAACATAAATCAGAAGGAATTACAGCTGATGATCATTTCAATTCAATGATTGTAGTGTCATAATGACTGATTATTTTCTTTAAAACTTTAAGATGGGGTAAAAGTTAAGATTTTATCATTTAACAACATTTAACAGGAGGTAAAGAGTAACTAGTGTAATTAGGATGAGAATAAGGGTGCAAAAACAAAATTGATACTTGTTATTGTAAATACCTAATTCGTTTTGATAATAATTACAATTTCATTTAAGTTTGGAGAAAGTCTTTACAATTTATTTTCTTATCTCAAATTATCCCCTACTTTGAATATGTAAATATATTTATATTGTAATTTCTCTACAATATTTACCCAGCCCTTCTTATATGCCATTTTTCTTCACCAAACTGTTTTCTCTTGAGTGCTTTCTTCAGATAACAGCAAATGCTGCAACTTTGTCTGCTGAGTTTATTCAGCAATGGCAAAACATGGAACCAAGTGTTTGAGAAACTCATTAAGCTGTCATATTCAGCCAAACATTTGTGTTGTAATGTGATTGCAGTTTTTCTTGCCTGCAGACTATTTGTGTGTCTGTCAATTTTTATGATAAGTATGACCTTTGCATTATATTAAATGTACTCTATTTTTCCAAATTTTTATATTCACATAGTTTGCTCAAGAACAGAAAAGAATTTATCAACATGCAAATACTGTATAGGCCAGGCTGGAACTTGCATATGCTCGCAGCGACGCTAGACTTCTTGTGCTCACACCTCGCACCTCTAGTGCCCCAAAATATCAAGAAATCCGTATAGCATACTATAGTAATGTATATATGGGCATCGTTGCTCGCAGCTCAAATGCTTCCGCTCGCAGGTCGCAGCTGATAATGAGCCGTTGGTCGCATTGACGCGTCCGCAAAATCATACATGTTTTCCAACCTGGTGTATACGGTAGACAGAGTTGCACACGCTATTTGGTGTTTAGAGCAGGACAGTTCTAAGTTGCTACTCTGAGTTTCACGGTTAATGAGATCATCAGGCAACACATATATTTCTAAAAGCATCTATGAAGCAAACTTTAAAACCAACTTTGCTTGCCTGAAAGTTTCTTTACCGGACACGTGCGAGAATCAGTCTTCGAATTTCCTTCTGGGATTTATAAATTGACCGTGCTTTCAACAATTTCTAAGCAACTATAAGGCTAGAAATTTATTCATACTATCGATTAAAGAATGTTGTTTTTTACCTGAATAATTTCATTACCTGAATAAGCTCGATTGAAAGACTCATTGATTCTTGAAAAATTCAAAATACTTTAGTTTGTCTTCGTCAGCATTTCTATGGCGCCAAAACTTCACCTCGAGATCCTCAGTCTCGTTTTGAAAGTCGAAAAACAGCATAAATCTCTTGGACATAACTTTTGGTTGAAAATCGTGAACATCGATTCTAGAACGAGAACCAGTGGTATTCTTCGTTGCTGCTTTTATTCTGCCCCGTCATATTTATAATCTTGTCTTACTCATACATTCCACTACTACATACTAAAATCTTACATAAACCTACCGTACAAATAACTAAAAAAATGAAATCACTCAGATATTTAACATTCTCAAAATACAGAAAATATTAGAAAAAACTACCTATGGAACAATGATATACTCTTTTAAAACAAGTTTTTATAATTTTTTTGTGTTTTGTAGAATACATTCATTCAAAGGCATGTCCACATTTACCTTAGGCTTCACAAAGATTAGGCTCTATAGATTTTTCTCTGCCTCTCATCTTTCAACATCTACAAACCTAATCAGCCACTATTTCCCTGTCAACCATACCACATTCAAGACTTGATTTTTGCGAGAACAGTTAAATGTTTCAGCAACTTCCCTTTCAATATTCCTACTTCCTCTGCGCATTATCATAGGCCTTAACAACAAAGAATCGCTTGATTAATGTTGGTTTTCTTTGTCTCAATGTTTAATACCCCAAATAAGCAACGGAAAGTTCTACCCATGGTGTTCATATTGGGCGTTATCACACTAATTTAGCAAAGCGTTAACTTTTTCATGGTTGTGAACTTTAAGGAATAACGGAAAGCGTAAGCACGTGTTTAAATAAAGCTTACCTTCCGCCTGTGTAAGTTTGTGAAGACATTTCACAACAGACTAGTTTGAATGGACGACCAAGATCTTTGATGGTACGGGCTATTCCAGAGGCCAAGCTAAAGGGGAATAGGGTTATGTCTACCACACTTTTCAGTATGTCGTTTTGTTAATAGTGAATAGTTGATAGCCAGTTCTATTCTAGATCCCCTACTTTAGGTTTCAAGGCATGATCCCGGTTCTCTGTGAATATATGAGGGGCTGAGGGCTGCTGCAACCTCATCCATGCACCAAAAAATGTAATTAAAGGTCCTGGTTCTTTGGCTGAAATCAAAGCTAACCTATTATGATTTTATTGCCCTATTATCATTAAAGTGTAATACTAGACGTTATATCGATGCAGCCACTTCTGAGATATCTGCAAAAGGTTCAATTCGTTTTTTTCTTACTGCTATAGTCAGAAATAAAACATAAGTAAAAGAAAATTGAGAGAAAAACGCTAACTGAAAGTAAAAAAAAAGTGAGGTCCTACTTGCCCACTGGCATTTCCTAAGCTATTTTGCTAACTTACTTGTCCAGGTTTTGCTTTAAGACATATAGTTCTAATAACGTTACCTTACATAATTATTTACTCTATGGTATGTTTATTTCTCATCCACTGAGTTGGTCCTAAAAGCTGTTACTGTCACATGAAAAAGAAACCAAATCTACGTCATACCATTAGCAAAATATGCCTTACGTCTTACCAATATATTTCTAAATTGTTTACTCTTGAGAACGGGCCATAATTTTTTCAAAATATTTTCACTCGTGATTTCTATACATATGCTTGTTATTATGTCAAAATTGAAAATATCTTCTGTTTTATTCAGCAGTAAACATGTTTTCGTTACTAGAAAAGAAGCTAACTTCTTTTAACTAAAATACATCGTTTGGAACAAAGAGAGTCTCTTGCAGGTCAATAAATTATCATTGAGAAGTAGAGGACTACCTTCTGTTATGAAAGGTCTTGGCCAAAAAATGATGATCTGTATCACAAGTCAATCTAACAGTTGAAATGTTGACTTGGTAATGCCAAGGAGTATTTGTTAGATGCACATACAAAGTGAAACAGATATTTGTGCTCCAAGGGGCCTCCCTGAAATAAATGTTTGCAGTCAAATTTTTGACATATGTCCCTTTTTCTACTTTTGTAGTGGTTGATTTATAAAGTGTTTGAAGTTTGCTCTCTAGTTATAGCTTTCGAAAGTTGGAGAGCAGAGCGGCTTTAGCTTTTAGAAAAATTTCTCTGCAGTGCTTTTATCTTGAAACAAGGATTAAAAGGAAATAACAGAGCATTCAAAGAGAAATACCCGGCATTTCAAAGTGAACAACAAGTCTCTTCCAGATTGGGATTGTTTTTACGTGTTTGCAGATGTCCTTTGGTATTAAAAAACATTTTTTCTGAGAAAGCCTTATCAATTTATAGGAGAAAGCCTTCAAGAGAAATGTGTTACACAATTATACCCATTAAATTTAGGGTTCCTTGTTATTCTGAACTGTATTGTAGCTTTTCAAATGTTCAGTTTGGATTGGAACAAATTGATTTCACTGAGAAAGGACTAAAATTCTTAAGCAGCTTAGTGAGTATAATACATAATTCTAAAATTCAACGAACATTTAGTTCGTTAGTCAGTGGCTTATTTATATATTTTATTCACATCTTCAATCGTATGCTTCTATGGGCTTTAGTCAATGCCAGAGTCAAGAAAGGCTACTACCTTACCCTAAAGGTGTGTAAAACCTTCCTCGGGACAACAATGAAGATTCGGTTGTGGCGCTTTAGTTTTTACGGCAATCCTCACGGACATTCATGTTTTCTAGGCCCTGGTAAATGCTGTTGTGATTGTCAAGTAATTGTTGCAGATTCTATAGAATCAATTGCCTAAACAAAGTCAGTAGTAACTGTTCATAGTTGTTTATATCAAACAAATATATATAATTTTCACTTTAAATAGGACCACCCAAAATAAGCTACTCCCACGTGTTGTTTTGGCCTGACATTCACATAATAATTTTTTGGTTTTATTCCATATCAATTGCAAAAAACAACAACTAATCCAGCTAAGCACTTCAGGACCATATTACATCTTGACCATAATCATGGAAATTCAAAGCCTTTAGTAGATGCACTTATTTTTTTTATAAGAAACATTGCTACATAAACTGTGCTGTAGGATTTGAGCACTGCTTATAGAGTCACATAGTTCGATTAAAAAGTCTGCATCATGCCTTTTTTGTAGAATGAGTATTTTTGTGATTGAACTTTTGGAATATTCTTTTGGGATTATCCGTTATGAAAATACAATATAATCTCAATTAATCAAGCGCTCAATCGCTCAAATCCCTGAAAACATTTTAACTGTTTACTTTCCTAATCCTCCTTGGGCCATCCCAAATACACGTGAACCCCTAAACCCTAAACATTGTTAACTAAACAATATATATCATTCCAATGAAATTTTTTAACTTCAAAAATTTTTCTGTAAAAATGACACTAAAAAGTTGAAGATTTTTTATCAAATACTATTTGACCAACGGTTTCTCCTAAAAGATTATTCTTATTCGAGCAAAAGAGCTTAAAATACATTAAATTTTCTTTCTTTTTTTCTGGTGTTCAGAATTTGTGTTCTCTTTTCCTTAAACCCAAACAAGAGTCGACAGCATTTTGCAAGATTCATGTTTTGATCATTGAGCTAGTTTTCGCTCTTTTTTGAAGCATAAGACGTATTACCAAAGGAAATTGAGATTAAATGGATCCATCAAGAGTGCTTAAACCAAAAAGACAGCTGGTAATTTTAAAAATTGTTATTAAACCTGGTTACATTGAAAAACAGATTTTTGTTGTTAAGATGAAAACATGATAAAAATCAATAGCTGATAAAAGCAACTTTATCGCAAAAATTCTTATTTTCGAAGAATTCTTAAAAGCCCCTTATTGAAAGGGTAAGACACACAACGTTGACAGGAAAGGGGGCAACTGCTGTTGATGTGAACGAACCAACCTTTCCTAAGGAAAACGGCTGTCATTTTATTTGTTTGCAGATTTTTTGCCGTCAATAAATGAGCAGACAATTGAAAATATTTTACTTAAAAGTAAACCTAAAACAATACTGTTTAAAATATGGGAATAAGACACATTTTTCGACCCATTATATTTTGCCAAAACCATATTCCGAGCCTCTTGTGTGTTCCTTTAACTAGACCTCGATCTTACGGAATCCGTGCCCTTCTATCCAATTTGGTCCCTAAGGTTGATTGCTTCTTTAATATCTTGATTAACTTATTAATTAATTGCTTTTGACTTATCATTCTTGTTGTCTTAAGGCATTGTTTTTGGCATTTTGCAAAAGTAAACAAAATTAAGTGGATTCGTTCTGTTATTTATCGCAATTAACTTAATAACATATAGCTCAACTCTCTTTGCTTGCCGCCTCCTTTTATCGGGGAGGTAAAATAACAGGAGAAATATTTCACAGAAATATGACAGCCAAAACATACAGGGCTTGGAAATGCAGTGCTCGAAAAACATACCAGTGTATGGTCTCAGAAGTGAGTAAAAATAGAATTAAAAGTAAAGACCAGAGTATAAACGGGACTCTTTGACCTTTGTACAGGTAATGCAGAGAATGTTTCGTAAACTGCAACGAGTGAATACTTTAAAAGACATGTCACTGGATGAAAAGGAAGTACTATCATTAAAAATAATAAATGCTTTTCCATTCATGTTTGCAACATTTCCATTAATACATTGGAGATTGCTTGGTTGTCACCAGCTAATTGTTAAAATGCTACGAGCTTTAAAAAATTAACCAATCGATCATCTAACCACTCTTTTTGGCCGTATAAAATTGTACCTATGTCCATCCGTGATGTGTGTAGGTCTAATAACAATAAAACCTTTTTTTGCAGTTGCGTCATTATTTGTTCTAGGCTGTACTGAAATGGTGCGAATGTTTTCAAGTAGTCAAAATTTGAGTTGCGTTAGACCATATGTTTAGAATTGTCTTAGAAACAAGCTGTATGAAGGAAAACCTGACATGCAAAATACAAGTATTCTATCTACCATAGACTATTATGAAGATGTAGTGGTTGTCTAAAGCTAGGATTTCCAAAGAGGGCCGTCTCCCTTGAAGAAGGGAACTTGTTAGTATTAATTGCTGCATGCAATGTCGTGCCTTTTCCTATTTTAAGGAAATAGGTATTTGAATCCCAAGGGGTACGTCCGCAGCAAAGGCCCCTTCTGGTGACGGGCTGAGGCATGCTTCCTGATTCAATGTGCGAAGCTTTCTCATGGCATTATCATTATAATCGAAAACGGTAAATATCTTAGTACATTTTCATGGTTTGCATGGTTGATTATTTTGAACAGGGAAAATCTGAATGAGTACCGTTAAGCCACAGCCGTTGAAAGCTTCAAGAAACTTCAATAATTTCGCTTTCCGTTCGTGTGCAGGTCCCTGCCTGGAATCACGTGAAGTTTTATCCGCCACTCTGAAGGCGCCAAAATCAGGTTGGCCAACAATTATGTAGTCAGGCAAAGGATTTGTCTCGGATTCGACTAAGCTGAAAAACGTATTTGCGGAGCGTCTTATCCTTGTATGCACTGCGCTTTCAATTCTTAGGAAAAATCAACGACAAACGGACTTTCATCCGGTTTGAATTGACTACATCTTTATTGACAAATTCTAGGCAGAATTCATGGAATAACTTCCACATAAAGAAGCACATTTTAAACCTAGTGAGAATGTGGAACGACCTTAAGGTTCTATTGTATTTGTATAAGAAAGGTGCCTGAAAACGTTACATGCAAACATAACTTCGGTAAACGAGCAGAAGGCTTGAAATAAATATGGAAATAAGATTGTATAGTAAAGGAATAAAAACCATTAAGTCATGGTCTTTTATCATAATAGGGGGCAATTTGTTCTCCGGCCCAATGATCTTCTTTTCTTTGAAAGTAGTGACCCTATTTTTCATAGGAGCAAAATAAAGTGCCTTAGAAAATAATTTTTATTAAGTCGTGGTATTGGGGTCAAAGGAATCTGTAATAGAACGTTAAGAAGCAATGCTTCTAGATATTGCTGTCTCCTAAAAACTGGAAGCAAATACAAATAAAGAAAAAGAATTTTCAGGCCCGTCGGAACCGGGGGCCTCGAGCCCCCCCCCCAAATAATTGTCAAACTATAGTATGTTTGCTTTATAACAGTGTACTGAATGAGAAGGAATACAATGGGCAGCCCCCCCCCCCCAATATAAATTTCGTTTCGACGGCACTGATTTTCTCAGAATGACACCTGGATTTGTGGCATTTCCAATTCTTCAGTAGAGGCTTAAGGAATTCGTGCACTTTAGGTTTCAAAGTAGTTAAAAACGCTATACCTATTAATAAAAACGCTATACCTATTAAAGACAAATTTTGGTTAAAAAGACTTTGGGGCCTCTTGGGGTTCGGAAAGTTTAAGAGGATTGTCTTTTCGCCTAGACCCGACCATAAAAAACATCATACTCAGATGAGGTCAATTGAATGAGAGAATTAACAAGTTTGGTATGCGATGCAAGTGCGAAAATATCCATGTTGTATCCTTGTCAAATTATCATGAAACAGATTTGATCGTGATCAATCAAGAATGATATATAGCGGATCATAATTGCGTGATATAGAAATGTTCGTTACCAAGCACAACTGAAAGGTCTGGAGAACTCCAAATGTTCACAGTTTTCTTCCTACATTACACCGTCATTGGGGAGGGCGTGAAAAAACTGGTAGACCACCCGCCAGTTGACTTCGGCATTGCCTCCTAGGATACACAAATTAGGCCGACGCACGTGAAATTTACCCGGCTTAGACACGAACTGCATGCTGGGTGATTTAGACACTCTGTAAATCCGAAGGGAGTGCGGAAGCCATAAAAGGGAAAGCAGGGAGAGGGTAATAGTCGGACCGGTAAAATTTCAAATCCGACTAGCACAAGATAGTATGGTGTTTAACAAGTAAAAAACGTATCAAATTGAAAAATACAGCAATGATTCCTAGATACCAAAAGAGTTTAAACAGGAGTAATCAATAATAGTTTCCCTGGTACTATATTTTCAGTATAAAAGTGTTTGATTCGCTGTATATTTTATATGCAATAACGAATCGTAAGTGAAATGATCTTGAGTTTATTTGGGACGGATTCTCATTAGAATATTCGGGTTTCAGTTAACTGTTTGCTAAGAACTGGCATTGTCATGGAATCTGCAAATTTTCATCAATCGACCAACAAATATATATCTAAACAACACGTTACCGTCTCCCCTCCTAACCCCCCCCCCCTCCCCTTCCCCAAGCTATTTCTCGTGGTTTATGAATTAAGTACCTTCAACAAAATTACTTTTTTCTAAAAAAGTTTCTATGGCTTGAGGGAGCTGCCAATCAAGTTGCTGCTCTTCAATTGCTTTCAATTCAGCTATCTCTTATAAAAAATTGAAGATAGCATTCAAATTGAGGGGCTGCAGAGCACCACAAATCACTGTTTCCTACCGCCCTGCTTAACCCGTAGACCGTCAGACGCATTCTAATGTCTTTATCAGCATTCAGTCTACGTTCCGCATTTCCGTGTCCATGGTCCGGGGCTTCCGTATCGCGGGCTTTGGGAACTGGGAAGTAATAAGAATGAGCTAGCTTGTCTTCAAAGAACGCGCTTGGCTCAGATAATAAATTGCAGCGGGCTACAACTATCGGCTTAAAACGATATGAGTAATTGTTTGTGGGTTGACCTGCGAATGTTTGTATTCTGATATCGCTGGCAATTATTCGCTTATACGCTGTTTTCCAGCACATTAGCCAAACAGTTACACAAATACGGAAGATCGTGACAACAAATATTTGTAAAAATCTTTTTGGAAGTTCAAAGTTGGCAGATAATTTTGCGGCAGAGAGCAAATGCCTTTTTAAAGATGAGAAACGCCGCAATTTTGGTTTTATTAGGGGCAATATTTTGTGGAGAGACTCTCTCGTATTGGTGGTAAGTACAGTATTTTCATTCCTTGGTAGCTTGTAATTCTTCAAGAATATTTTCAAAACCGATTTCATAGGAAGAAAGCGAAAATATTTTCTTTAGGTTATGTCTTTAAGTTAAACAAGAGGATTTTTAGTTTCATACCATTTGATATTTATTTGACTATTGTGTCTTGTTTTGAGTTTTAAAAAATGTTCCCAGTTAGTTAGTAGTGGGACCCTTATAATTGTTTAATTATGAGTAGGATATACAGATGGAAAAAGACGTATGTTTTGGGGCTATCGTTGCCAAAGCCTTGAAAAACTTGCTCTCCAGCATTGATAGGAAGAAATATTTTCAAGAGTATTTTATGTCCTACCAAACACAGTTAACAGGATCTATTAATCTTCTGGATCTTCCTTTACCCGTGCGTATTTACCTTGGTTTTCATTCACCGATCAACTCAGACAAATTGCGGCATTTTCTCCTGTAAGTCAAGGCCTTTGGTTACCAAATGCTATACATTACGAATTAGTTTAGCATTGGTTGTCATTTTTTAAAGTAAGCTATGACATGACAGAATTACATGGTGGGTTATCCGACACTTTTGCTCGTGTCAATTAGCTCACTGAGTCAGAAATCCTATTTTTCCCGCTCGTCATAAAATCCTTACAGCTCAAAATGAGATATGTCTTGAGATTACAGGAGACAGTCTGAGCTTTCGTCTGAAGTTTCTTATTGTCTTTGGAAACTATTATGATACATTAGAAAACAAGATAGGTCACAAGAAATTGTAAGGCATACCCTGTGAACGAATACCCTTTTAGAGTAGGTTCTGGTTAGAAGGCTACCTTAGAAATAACCGATCTTAAGGATTCGTTATTGTTGGTTGAAAAGACCAATTATATCATATCTGAATCAGCAATGATACCGCTGTTATTAAGAATTTCATCTATATAGCCGCGAACAATAATTTTTCTTCCCTGTAATTCTTCTTGATAGAACGACTTAGCTGCTAATAACTCAAGCCTTGATAAATTCACCGATAAGTTCAACAACAATGCTGCCACTGCATAATGCTATATATGACCCTAAATCCTAGCTGGTTTTATGCGTAGCATGATTTGTATTTTCATTATTGAATTCTTCAAAGACTATGCTGAAACTTATTTTTTTCGTTCGTAATATCACCACTTGGTCCTTTTACAGTTTTCTTCTGACATTTTGCTTCTATCTGTGGCAAGTTTTTAGACTTTTTGAATGATAGAACATCACGTAATGTTCGTTCGCCAATTTTAAAAATTACTTTTTTTTGTACTTCGTCTTCTACGTGCAAGCCATGACTTTTGCTTATAAATTGCAAATCTAGCAGACTTTTGCCTGCAAAAAATCCTTGGTTGTATCCAGAACTCTGGCATTGGTATATTTTAATCGGTATAGTTTCGTGTTTTTTTAATGCAATTAAACATTTTACTGAAATCATGATCTCTAAGACAAAAACCTTTACGAGGAAGAAATTTTTTTACTCAAGAAAAAACACGCCAGCAATTTTTTTGGCATTTCAGGCAGAGTAAAGCATCTGCAGAAAAATGCCATCAAGGTATTCCGTAACACTGGCAATAGTACATGGAACAGAAAATTTTTTCCACTGATATTCAAGAATTGACTCTAACGATAACTCTGTTAAGATGACATTGAGATCGTCATCTGCCAGTGTCACAACCTTAACTGGTGGATCGCAAGACAGATAATGATAGATATGACCAAAGTTTTTTGACAAATTAGTATTTCTCCTTTTTATGCCCCGGGCAGACTCTTGCTATCAAATTCTATAACAGAAAAGCTAAATGTTTTCCAGTCTAATTTTTAAGATATTCTGGATTCCCACAAGAATTAACTAGCTTAATGTCTGGGAGACAATCTTTTAATTGCAATCCTGTTTTGTCTGTTTCAAACATACTTTGAGCTTTTTACCAAAAAGGATAATAATGTAGAAGGAGAGCACTCTAGCCTTTGAGCTGTTAATACTTACCAACAAGAAGAAACTGAGGGATTTGGTTCGTGGATGGAGAGGAATGGCCTTGTCATGTCAAATTATGACGATCGGGACGTTCCACCTTCTTGACTCTTGAAACTAGTTTCACGTTGCCTTGGGTACGAAACATAGCCAAGTTAATTCATTAAAAAACAAGAACAAAACAGTTTGCTTTCCATTCTTGAGTATTTGCAATCTCATTTAACTTAATATGAGTTTTTGATTTGCGAGTTTCAACTGTGTCAAAAAGAAGATTCCGGAGTTTACCAGGGCTGGGCGGTATAAGCTCGGTTTTAATAAAAAATGTTTGCTCAGGGGTGATATAGGATTCTTGTTGGATTTCGTTCTAATCTTTACATCGAGAAAAAATACAACAGCAATAAGGTACGTGATTACAATAACAGCCAAGTGTGTGCATAGAACATAAAGTGGTGCTTGGTACTGTCCATGATCGAAATGCTTGAAAAATGTACGATAGAATAGACAATGTAAACACCTTTAGTTGGCTTTTGATTTGGCTGTTTTCACGGGCAATCATTTGCACAGCGTCTATTTTAGGTCTGGCTGTTGCAGCAACCTGTAATTAAGGTACGATGTAACATTGTTATAGTACGGAGGTTAATTCCACAGAATTTAGTGCCGCAGATTCTAAAGTATAAATAATTGTATCATAGAAATTTCATGGCCGAGGGAAACTTTTTATCTGATACACTTTTGAAACGATTTCAATTAATTGCCAAATCAGAAAGCCGAGTTCTCCATCGTTCTGTGAAATTTTGATCTCCATTTAAAGTGTCGCGAAGGCTGATGTCTTGTTGTTATTATCCTTTACGTGGAAAGTTGCTATTTTCCTTCACTTGGAATAATTGTTTTGACTACAATGTTGTCTAATGTACCACCTCCCCTTCATATTTTTTTGATAGCTTTGGCTTCAGCCAACAAGCATAGTTTATTTGTTTATTATCAATTTATTGCACAAGAATATCTAAGAGTGTCAAGGTTCATGTCCGTGATTTCATTAGGAAGGGCTGTCTCTTCAATTAAAACGAACCTTATTAAGCTTCATTAGCACTGGCAGTATAGTTGCCATTAAACATCAACGGAAATAGAAGGGTTCTTGTCCAAAAGGTATCTTCCACACCCATTTCTTGCTACAGGCATGGGTTTCTTTGTACAATACCTCTTATTTGATAATATTGTCTATTGTCATAGTACATACAAAAAGGAACGTTGAAGTCGTTGGTACAAATTATAGGGCTGTCGAGAGCCAGCCCTGTCCCGAGGGTAAAACTTGAGATGTTTTTCCTAAATAGGAATGGATTTCCCACGAGCTTCTTCAGGCTACAGGCCCTGGGTTTTTTACCCCCAATTCTCCCCTTCCTTGTGACGCTTCTAACCATAATAACTATCACAATAGTCAAACAAACCATCCTTTTATGATAATACTCGGTTCCTTTTGAGAGGAGGTCCTGCTCGATAGCAACTAGAGTGTTGTCTAACAAAATAAATTTGTTTACGAAATAAATATGATGTTACAAAACACTAAAGGCAGGAGCGTTGTATATCTCCACAACATTGGTAACTGGTTATAGCCAAAGCAATGTCGATGTAAAAATCGATATGACTGGGTGACTAAAGATGTGAAACTATAGGGGTGAAGTCTGTTACGCGCGTTACTCGGGGTATAAAGGTACTATATGGCCTGATAACTGCCATTAAAAATGGTCTGTCGAAAAAGCGACTAATTCTCAATGTTTTAAATACTGCCTCTCGATTTCTTGAATTCGTGCAAAGGGTACTTTGGATTTAAGCTATGGGAATCTTGACGGTTTTTTTTCCAACGGGGAGAATACTGCATTAGAGGGTTGACGTTTGGAACACAATTCTCGAAAACAAGCATAGAAGGTGGCAGATTCAATGTTAAGGATGATTGCTTAGAAGGGTGATATAGCGCACCCTTTATATCTTAGTGGTTGAGTATACCCCTCCCTGGTAGCTAAATATTGGCAAGTTATTAGGCTTGGAGAAAAGCTTTGACACTTGAAACTCAAGCTACATTTTGCATGCAATTGTACCTGGTTGTAGATCCCCACTATGTTAGCTCAGTGGAAGCTATCATAACCCGAATCGTTAACTTGAATAATAATCCCTTCTCTCCCGTTGGCATCTTTAAGTGCAGTCTTCGAATGTAATTTCAACTTTGTTGACATTCACATATAAGCTGGTCCTTTCAAATAGATCCATGTTTACCAAACTGGCGGATAATTTTAATCGTTAAGTTTGCGCAAAATTTCCCACACCAGTGTAAAGCGTTGGTGACCCTTGAAGGAAAAATCAAATCTTTTATTATACAGCGAGGTGCTATTGCTTCAAAATTCTTCATCATGGCAGGCCTAATTTCGTATCAAACCTGTTGCGATCCAACCAAACCTGACATCCTCGATGGATAAATCAAAGTCGCACACAGAAAGTAAAAGCCTTGTAATTTTGGCTCTCAGGAAAATTTGAATATTAGAATGCACAAATCTGCAAGAATTTCAACAAAGAGGTGAATTTGTTATCGTTTTTTATCACTAAAAATATACCGATTTGGAAATAACTAAGATAATCTAGACAATATCAAAACTAACGTTGAACTTTAGAGTATATCTTTATGGTGTTTTGCCAAAAAAATTTAAAAGGAACTTAGCAATAATTTTTCTAAGACGATAGACAAGTTAAGCAAATAAAGAAATATAAACTTTATCTTGAAAAGATAATGATAGTAATTGACAACCGTAGTTTATCATTTAACGATAACATGCAAACACAGCCTTAATTCTGTTGACTGAATACGCATCATTGTATGATTAAATTTTCTTTTGGTTGCTTCCTATGGATATTTTCTTTCTTAAGAATGCTAGTAATTTTTTTATGTCAAAATGATAACCCACGCCATATATTATAAGTACTGACGTCACGGAAATTTCAATTTAGCGAGGCCTTTTTATTGGCAGTCGAGAATTGGCACTGAAAAATTGGTTGCTAAAGATTAATTCTCCTAGATTATCTAGAGAATTTTGGGTCCATCATCTTCTTTTGATTTTTTTAACTGATATTCTACTTTATTTCAAAAAATAAACTTTTAAGCAAAGCTTCAATAGAATTTCCTTATCTCTGCAAAATCAAAATATATCCGTTTTCCAATATCCTTCTAGCACACAAAAATTTGTGAATTGGTACCCTTTTTCCCACTCTTTGTTAGAAAAACTAAAAACCAGCTACTGTTTTGTACATTGTGGACTTCCAGACATGGTTATGCAATATCTGTAAAAAAATTGGACAGCTTCTTCACAACATCCCTTTAGTCGAGAGAATATAATTGCATAGATCCGAGATGGATTTACTTCAAGTAATACGTGGTCAGTGTTGAAATGGTCGTGTGAGGCAACTTTGCAATCTTTTAAATTTTTAGTATCGATATTAGCAACTTCACAATTCATTAATCAAGCCAGTTATTACTTCTGTACCTTGAATATCTTTGGTGAGAAATCTTAATCATTTAGTCGAGTCTAAATTTCTGATTCTTCGTGCCACGCCAAAAACATTGCCTCAAAGCCTATCTCTTTTGTTGACAAAAATATTAAATACCATCGTTTTTAGCAGCCTTAATTAAACCTCATAATAACCACGATATTTTTATTTAATACAGATACCCTAAGGTAATATTAGAATCTTGAAGAAAACAGTCCCCTCGTAAACAAGACGATTGCCTGATGTGGGTCCACTTATAAAAGGCAATCAACTGGTCTATGATTTAACAGAGAAAACGAAAGCTAAAGGAATACCGCTACTCCAGTATAAAGCATCATAATTAAAAACAGTTAACTTAATCATTATCACAACCATTTTTGCTGCAGGCAGTCTAGTTCGCATTATTAGAACTGTTAAGTTGTTTTAAAGGCAAACTTTTTTTATTTCATAGTAAAACAAACATCATTCTGCTTAGGGTTCCAGATATGTCCAGTTCATTTTCGTCACCATGGAAAACCAAGGGTGACTTGAAACACTAATGATCAAGAACTTTTTAATAAGGCATTAATTTTTGTTTTTCATTCGTCTTAACGGGTGGCCTTTGGTTCTTGACAGAGGTCTGTGGGTTAAACCTAAGGATCTTGGCTAATTGCTTCTTTTTTAATAACAAGACAGGCAATTAACGTTACGCAAAGAAAAACGAAAAAAATAAGAAAATACTTTTGATTTTCACAAGCAATCAAAAGATAAATTCATATTGCTTAATCGATAAGCTGTTGTTATTTTGTTACTGATCAGTAAAAATTTCAAGGTGATCTGCATTTCGTTATCAAAGTAAAGGGAATCGCACTTAAAACGCACTATGCAATGATCATGCATGTCCAGGACAAAATGACTGTTACAACTACATGTCCAGGTTTAACATTTCTGAATACTTGATATGTTGATCGAACATTTGTGGTTTAAACTGGTACTAGAAGGGTAGAATCAGTTTAAGATTGGGAGTAACTGGAATTCCAGGAAACAAATCTAACAGGGATTCCTAGAAACATGCAGTAAGATTTCTTAACAAGCTTTTGCTTCTTTCAGGTACCATTCAAATACCGCTAGATTTTGCTATGCCAAAGACTATCAAGAAAAGTATTACACGCATAGCTAGCTATCTGCTTAATGAAGCAATTAGTTAACGAACACAGTAATTAGCCGTATAAAATAACTTAACTAGAAAACTCAACACGATTTCTTGCACTGAAAAACCAACATGCAAAGGTTTTTTGGAATTATGAAATTACTTAACCCTAGTAGGTGAAGTATGGTTTGCCGACTATATTCAAACTGATATCCTGACAAAATCTTTATCAAAGATCTTCTTTTCTTTGCAGGCCTTAAAATAAAACTCAACCTCTTAAAATACTTAAAGGCTCTTGAACAACCGTCATGCTTTGCGACTATCATTCCAAAGCGATCTAATATTGTACTGCATAAAAATACAAAATACACAGCTATCGCAAAGCATCCCGGTTGCACAAAAGCCTTTAAAAGTACAGGCACATTATTTGCTTATATTATCGTAGATCTATATGATGGGAATTTACTTATAACATTATATATACATAATAACCTCCACTTTATAAACGTAGACAAATTTCTGACTATTGCTTTCAGCCTATAACATTAAAACCCCCTGAAAATCATAAAGATCTGCAAAGTTGATATTTTAACATGATACACATGTTGAAAGTGCAAATTTTAGCTGTATCAGTGCAAAATTACAAGGCATTACACCTGCTATTCACATCTTAATCAGTGCAAAACGTGCCTTTTTCACGACGTACAACACGTTGCATTGGCAGAAGTTTATCAGCTAGGATACCACATCGAGCTTTGACTTTGCAATAAAAAAACTTTGCAATAATGAATCATAATGAAGAATAATTAATAATGAATCAACCTCAAAGTTGCCCCACGCGGTCAGGAGCATATCTAATGGCTAATTGTGGGCTGTCAATACTGTAACCAGTCCCCTCGGGTAGCTAACTGGCCAAAACTTGAAGACTCATTGCTAACAATGGGCCTTTGCGAGCGTGGCGACGGTCCAAACAATGGCAGTAATTGATTTTAGACAGTCTAAAAATGCATTATGGGATGCTTACGAAGCGCAATGGCTCATTGTTAGCAATGAGTCTTTAACGTCCAGTCTACATTACAACTTCTGGTTGGGTCTTCATCGTCTGAATTACCATAACTTGTTTGAGAAAAATGATTTTTATCTAGCCAGTGTAAAGCAATTCAGCGGTATACAGAATGAAAAATTATATCTATCAACACAGTTACCATTGTTAATACTCTTATATATACATTAAGATAGATAGCTTTCCAAAGATAGCAAAAGATATTTCAGTTATCTGGCATTTTTCTCGTTTTGTTTTGGGAAGCAACTTTGAATCTCAGGAAATTGAGGTGACTAAGATTATTAACAGAAAGAAACATAGGTTTTGCAGAGTTGATTTAATACGTAGATCTATAAAGAGAAAAGAAATTTCTTACACTTTTGTTTAAATTAAAAAGCTAACATTATTTTGAGGGGGTTTGCTACGCTTGCTCAAAGTCATATCGCGGAAAAAGCATTGGTCAGCCACAAATAAGAAATTGCCAGACAGTTTGATCCCCTTGACAAATTGCTGTCAGTGATAGTTTAAAGGATGATTTCAGATTAATTTTAAAAAAAGAAGCCTGAGATTAGCTAGTTAAACTTAAAGGAAGGAGATTTTATGTCCAGCAGTGTAAATGATGGACTATCTGTGAGCAATGACAAGAGCTATACACACAGTGGTGTAGCAAGGGAAAGGCAAGAGGAGGCGAACGATTCCTCCCCTAATAGCAAAAAAATCTCATTGAAAAAGGGCATTATCTGGCGTTCAAAAAGGTGTGGAACCCCAATTTTTCCTGGCCTACTTGCCTTTCCGCCCTCCAATCTTACCACCCTGGCTACGCAATTGTACACATACCAACAATTATAAAGCTGGAAATCGATACGTATTATAGGCTATTGTCATTGATGTATTTGCACATGGAGCATACCGAAATTGGCATTAACAGCGATGTATTTTGATAACCTAGAACCCTTGCAGTATCAAATATTTTATTTACATCTCTATACAATAGCATCTCAAAGTAAGCAGTAGTTTGACATCGGACAGTAGCTACCACTTATCTGTGATACTAGTTCGGATTACAAGTTTTAAATAATGTAGAAATCTGATAGCATAGAGGGGTGCAAATTATGGTGTTGTACTTAGTGTCAGACGCCCAAAATACTAGCATAGTCATTCGAAAACAAAGTTACGAGGAGGTTCGAGCCTGGTGCTAGACAGCCATAAGTTTTTCTTCCTAGCATCGAAATGTCAGTCTATTCTTGTATGATATTTTATTGTATAGTTTTCAACGCAATCTACAAGTCTAAAAAGTCAGATACATAAACGTTAAATTAACTGACTTCGTTTGCATTAGATAGCATTGTTTTTCACACATTAATTTCGTCGAATTTCTTCAGAATGGAGATGAAGAGTATGTTTGTAACATTTGTTTGCAAGTTATATGTTGTAAGTAATTTCGTCTGTGTTAACTTTAGTCTATGTTAAAATTTCCTAAGAAAAAGGTACTAGGGCCTTTTTGACATACTGATTAGGGTCGAGTGCCACTCAAGCCCCAATGAAATTTCTTTGGGCATGGACAATGAACTATTGCCCTCATTTTCTAGAAAGCGTTCCATATACAAGTCACCGTTCCATATTTTCCAATGAGTTATGTTAACTTGTCATAAAACCCAGATTGCCATGTTGAACTAATAACTTGAAAACAGAAAGAACAGGAATCATCCTAAACAGAACTTAAAATTTCGTTTCTTTAACTGTATTTTACTTTTATTCCACCAGACCGAGGATATTTTTCACACGGAAGGCAAATAATAACATCAAAATTGCATATTTACTGAAAATAAAATCTGTTTAATTCATTACTTATCGGCTAATTGGATTCAAAAATGTGCATACTGCTTAAAAAGTGTTTTCTTCTCGAAACAAAACGCAATGGTTTGATTGCTCTGAGTCTTGCGTATAGCTTTGCGCAGTTATGCAAACAGAACATGGTTAATAAGATGCTTTAAAATTAAGCCAAATGCTTTCTTAGACACGCCTATAGCGAGAAATAATGCAACAGCAGTTGTTTACTAGTGCTGGTTTGTTGCTCGATTGAAATATTTGCACTCCCTATTAATCGCCTTTTATACCAGCAATAACTGATTTTCCCAGCGAAAGCTCTGTAATGCCTCAATTAAGAAGGATGAGCTTAAAGTTCAGGCATTGTGAGCTTCACATTCGCCTTGATAATTGTACAGAATGAAAAACAAACATGCTTATCCTTTACTATAAGTAATTATGCTTCTTGAAGAAAGAAAAATGCAAAGAAAAGTTGAACACTGAACAGAACAAGCATTTTCCTGCTCACTTTAAAGCTTCGATGTAAAACCAACAGTAAATTGATTTTGTGGTAGAATGGCGTAGTATTAAGAATCCCGCTTTCCGTGCAAAGGGTCATGGGATCGAGACCATTTTCTGAATCCAGAGGACTAGGGTTTTATCAATGGAGGTCAGGGTAGTTGAAGGAATTGCGCACTTATTTTGAGTATCCCTGATTACCACGGCAATTTTGAAATAAGAAGCATACCTCCAATTGATAATACGTGGTTTTATAGACATAATTATTTCTAATAACTTACGATTTAACGATTGTTAATCATTAGCTTTAGGCAAAAAGGTCCTTTGAAAATATAAATTTTTTAAGTGTAAAGAATAATGTTTTCTCGCAAATGGAACTGTTCATACTTTGGTTAAAACGGGAAGGAACGTTCTTATGATTGAAAAGTCCAACGTTTTTCTGACACTTTTCTTAAGTCACTGTAAATATAGCTCATAACTGACAGGGAGTAACTAGGAGGAAAAACTCATGCCACATTAGGCATGTATCAACTACGTGAAACAAACTCGTTGCAAATGCAGGAATGCGGTTTGCAACGTAATCTGCAATTTTTCATTCGGTAGCGAGAAAAACTTTGTTCAAAACTGAGTTAAAAGTTCCAAATACACCATAAGGTTAAAATAACATTGAAAGGACTATAAAATTTAAAAACTGAACTATGAAAATTAATATTGTTAAATTAAATTTGATATACTTAGAATACAGGTATATGCAATTTAGAAATAATCGGGATCCACTTACATTTCAAGAAAAAGGAGTATTCTCAGTCATTGGAATTAGGCAGAGTATAGTTAAAAATTGTGAATTACGAAGGAAAATGGTGCAAAAAGTCATTTTTGCCAGTGTCATATGCATTTCGGTAACCTTATGCATTTCGGTCCGGGTATTCAAACGCATGGCAATTTTAGTTATGCAAAAACGTAACCTAGCACTTAAACGTTAGGGTACCAAAATGAATGGTGGAATTTAGCATGCAAAATGGTCCAGGTACACAGTTTTCTGATTCATATTGTTCAGCATGTGAAGAACAATCGAACTATTTTTAGCAATGGGGTACTAATAAAAAGTGGTGCTGTGATTTCCCTTGTTAAGTTTATGCAAAAAAGTACAACATCAATGGCGACTTCAAAGTTTGCTTGATTGACAAGTGTGAAATTCTAAACTCGAAAAGCATTGTGTTCAGTTTGCACTCATAACGTGCCATAACATCGCACTACCATGAAATCACATAATTTGAAATACTTTGCGTTTCACAATGTTTCACTTTTGTACAGGGTACCAAAACGCATATTACACCTGAAATTAACAGAGACTGGGGCGAGTGACGTCACAAATTGCACTTTCACATACACTTATAACGCAGATCACATACGCAGATAACCAACATAAAATTTTTATCTAAATACACATAAGGGCAAAAGTAGCTAGCTTTGATCTATTTTCTAGTAACCAATTTTCTTTTTTA
Organism: Rhopilema esculentum; assembly: GCF_057945365.1. Lineage (NCBI taxonomy): Eukaryota > Metazoa > Cnidaria > Scyphozoa > Rhizostomeae > Rhizostomatidae > Rhopilema > Rhopilema esculentum. The sequence continues at coordinate 12,607,086 of NC_142834.1, read as the reverse complement.
TAGGAAATTCACGCGTCTGTTGAGCATGGAATCGGGCTTAGCCTCAAAAAGGCTTACATCAAGAGACTTTTGTTCACATTTCCAGTGGATGAATAGGCCACAAATACGAAAATGTAGAGAAAATCCAAAGGCAGTTATGATAGTGGGACAGGGTACTTACAATGGACTACAAGAATGCCAGTTGCAATTCAAGGACTATAGATGGAATTGTACTGGGCAACGAAATTCATGGCGTCTATTTGAGAAGATGAACAAGAAAAGTGAGTCACTTTAAATCTATTTATTGGCATGCAATTGTATCATTTACAAATACTGTTCCTTTATTACTTCATAGTGTGGAAAATCTGAATGACAGCTAAGGGGTTGATGATTTTTTCAAGAAATTAGGAATAAACTTTAGCTATAGGCAAAGGATCTTCAAAAGGCTATCTGATTCTTCTTTTATTAAAGGTCCACCAGACTGTCTCCAAATATCAGTCAATGCCTACGAGCTTTCTTAAGCCCAATTCATTCATAGATGGAATTCAAACATTATAATCAGGTATTTAATGCCACACGTAATGTATCGGAACTAAAGCATCCATGATAGGTCTTTTACGTATTGGCAAAGATAAACTTTGGTTTAGTGTACACAAGTCCAAACGTTCCGATACAATATAAAAGACCTCGCACATTGTTCAAGTCTTCAAATCCACGAGTCAATACGCATATAATCGTTAATTGCTAAAAACACGGACGTGGTCACGCTAAATTGTCAACGTCAATGATAGAAATCGATCTGGACAAGCCTTGACTTAAGGCTGATTTCCACGAGGCGAAATTGTCTTTGATTTCAACGAGACTGCGAATTCGCTGCGAAATTATATAATGATTTCCCCCAAAACTCAACTTTAAGGCGCCTATTTTAAGAACTGCACGCATGACGAATGTTCCAAGATTGTTTTCTTACAAATCAAGCAAATTTACCATGCTTTGACTGGTTATTAGGTGCTGCGAAATATTTCGCCGAGAAAAAGTAGAACTCTTTTCTACTTTCTTGCGAATTCGCTGCGAAATCAAAAATCAAAACTGCGCATGCCTTGATGCCTTTATCAGCGATTTCGCCGCGAATTCGCTGCGAAATTCGCCTCGTGGAAATCAGCCTTTAATGTCGTCGAGATATATTAAAGAGAAGGAGATGAAAGCAAAAAGGTTCATTTTTAGAGGCCTTTTTCTGAAAATGGAGTATGGGTGAACAAAATTGCAGTAAACCAATTGCTGCAATACAAAATAAATTCAAAAAAAAATGCTTTGTAATTTTTTGTGATATCTTTAGAGTAGGAGATATAGTAAATCCTTTACTTTAAACTATGTTCACAAAAAAGAGGCCTTACCGCTCGTGCCACATCAGGGAGGAGATACTGGTCGACTAAAGGGGGGGGGGAATTTGGGTAGCAGCCTTAAATGATAAATGCAGATGATGACAGCAATCATCCACCGGAATGTCATTGCTTAGCTATTCTTTTGTGAGTTTACGATTTATAGGGTTGGTTTGTAGCAAAATATATCACTCGACCTGGGAGATCACTTAATCATGGGATTATTGGCTAAATTTATCCGCATTTTCCTAATCTTAATTGCGAAAGATCTAACAGCATATTGACGAATTCGTTTGATTAAGAAGTCCGGGTTGCGCTGGGATTACTGTCCAGTGCAGTTGGTCACAAACAAAAGCGCGTAAACCTTAATCCAAGCTAGATAGGATACCGATGCTTATTGTGCTCTCATAAGCAAAAGTCGACGAACAATCGGTGGATTATTTGTTTTGGACCTTGCACAACGATGGCAAGAGCTCGAGATTAGGATAAAGAGAAGGTTTCTTTGTGGCGGTGCAGTAAGAAGGCTGTTCAGCGCAGTTTAATCCCAGCAGCCAATCTAGGCCGCTATGTGCTTTTCAATCTAGAAGGTAAAACACGGATACGATGGCGTGATTGGGCTCATGGTCTGTGGCTGTGACAAATAATTCGGATACGCACTCATAAAGAACCGACAAATGTTTACTGAAATAGCTGACATGTCAGGAGACTATCCTCAGCTAAGCTGCTCGATATCCATTATGATTCAGTGCGATTTTACATAAAGTAGCTAACTGGGTTACCTATGAACAGTTAGATTACGAAGCATTGCTGTGTGTACACAAAGTACTTTCCTTAAATACAACAATACAGCTTTTTTAAAAAATCATTAGGTGCAAGTTCAGCAGACATGAGAGACATTCAGAATTGTACATAAATCATCCTGATGTTAGCTGGAACACAGGCCCAAACTCCAAATCACCTTTAACGATGAACAGTTATAGACTGAATACCGTCAAAACGAATGCAATTTTTGTTACCCAGTCTTTGTTCATAGTATTCCCTAAAAATTGACCCTCGATAAAGACGAAAATAGATAATTAACAAACAACCAAACTGGGCACAATAGGAACATGTGGTTTCCAAATAACCAAATGGCGATAAGCTAATTTAAGCTCGGTTGCAGCCAAATAAATTTGTATTTTTTAACTAAAAAGTAAATGAATGACCAAGTTGCTGCTGCGATGTTTTAAATTGGATTTTGTGAGCTTCATCGGGATTAAACAGCCTCGGTCAATCTTATCAATCTTATCTCCACAGAAAATCCCTTGCTCCTATCAGCGTAATTAATTTGGTAAATTGCACTGTATGAAGAAATGAAAGGAAATATCACTGTACAGCACATTACATAACAACTGGTCTGCAATAAAATAGTGTTAAATACAATACATTTTGGTGTACCACAGTACAAGGCAATGCAACGGATTCAGGACAATCTACTTTACGATTAAGCGATGCAAGCCTAAAGGATTAATAGCATTTGAAATAATTGAAAGCAGTGCGATACCGCAAAATGAATTATTGTAATATGCAATACTATGCAATGTCATAAAACGCTTAGAAGAAGTGTTACAACGTATAATGTTTAATGTCGCTGCAGTTACAAACGTTATAAATTTATGCCTTACAATACAATAGATGCACTCCAATCCAATCAGCAATACAATTCATTATCTTACATTACAATACGTTACATCACAATTCAGTACAATACAATACAATACAATAAACTATACTATACTATACTATACTATACTATACTATACTATACTATACTATACTATACTATACTATACTATACTATACTATACTATACTATACTATACTATACTATACTATACTATACTATACTATACTATACTATACTATACTATACTATACTATACTATACTATACTATACTATACTATACTATACTATACTATACTATACTATACTATACTATACTATACTATACGCTCCACTTTACTAAAATTCAATGAGCTAACACTAAGTCAAAACAATAAAACGACATATGTAACAAAAGCATAACTATATTTGATTAAAAAAACAACATAAACCATAACATGACTCATAATATTGTGACAAAAAATTGCAGAGAGAAATGCAATAATAACTTGACATTACAGATAACTTGATACCATCTTAAAGCGTTTTAACAGTATGCAAATCAAGAACGTGATATCTTTATTGTGTTGTCAACACAGCAAATATTGACAACATTACAAAATGTAGAATATTCATTTTGCTTAGTTTTCTATCAGTGAGTGCCCTATCATGAAACCTCAAACTTGAGCTATGATACTTTGATATATGATGAAGAGAGTTTATGGGCCATACATAGCCAATCTATCAGGCCACGTGTCCTGCCTATTGTGATAAATAAGCCAAGGTTAGAAGAGAGGCAGCATTGTGGTGGGTCAAATAAAATAGTGAAGGGCAACCACCAGTCCTCGCATGAAATTTTTCAAAATGATATATTTGCTAAAAAGACATTCAACTTCTATGTTAAAGCTATTCTGCTGATTTCTTTCTAAAACTTGATTTACACCAATAATGTCCTGTGCCTAATGCTTCCCAGTGTTTACTTTGACTTGATTCAATCACAGGGATTGACTGGATTTTCATTATCCTTCAGGGACAAAAGAGACATCGTTTCTTAGTGCCATAGCATCTGCTAGTGCTGCCTTGGCTCTCGCAAAGGCCTGTTCGCTCGGTTCTCTTAAGAAATGCGGCTGCGGCCAGAGGAATTACCTTTACGAAGAGGCAACAATATCAGAAAAAGACCTATTTCCGTGGAAGGGATGCCAGAGTCACATCATTTATGGTTTAACCTATTCGAGATATTTCCTCGATCCAATGAGCGAGAGACGAAGGCAGCGATCCCTACGAAAATTAATTGGAAAACAGAACAATGCTGCAGGAAGAGAGGTAAGTAGTGAGTTGTTGAATTTGGATGCCCATATGCAAACAAGCTTTAAAGACTATGTAACAAAAATAACTGCAATCAGAAAATTAATCCTCCAGGATTGGAAAACGTTGCTTGGTTGGTAAACACGATGCGGTTTGCCTTACCATTGGCAACAATTTATCTCTATTTCCTTTCATTAGGTTTTCTAGAAACTTGGGATTTGGCGATTATTCAATCTGAAATGGTCAGGCTAATCATTGGTTTTTATAGGCCCTGTCTAGGGTTCAAATATAAAAACAACCAATTTTGAAGCTAAGAGATCAATCTTTTGATCGTCAAGTTGAAACTTTACAATCTAATAATACTTTGAAAATAACATTTTGTCAGTGTAGCTTAATGGAAGTTGAGATAACCCCATTACACAATATAGGGAACAAAATATGACTAATAATTTCAACCAGATATAAAATCCAAACGGTTTTTGTGGTATGGTACAAACGATACTTAACTACTCTTGCGAAAGCTAGGGATAGCCATCTCCTATCGAGTAAAAAAGAGGCTAACTCTCTACGAGGCTGGGGATTTTCAGTAAAAACTATATTGACGACTACTGGTCGGATCCACAATAACAATTTTTACAATCCTTTTACAGATATACAAATCAAAACTCAAGCCTGTCTGTCGCTGCCACGGAGCAACCGGGTCATGTGTAACGAAAGCGTGCTGGCAGCCATTGCCGAATCTGTATGACATTGGTTCAAGGTTGCGAGATAAATACAAAACGGCTGTAGAGGTTCGATTGAATAGACGAAAGGTAAAACTGCGATCAAAACGAAACAAAAAGTATAGAATACAACCAGATGACCTTGTTTACAGTGACTCGTCACCAGACTTCTGCGAACCTAACAAGGATTATGGAACCCCTGGAACTCACGGACGGTTATGTAACAAAACAGGAGATGGCCTAGATAGGTGCTCCATACTTTGCTGTGGGCGAGGATACGACACGTTCGTCTTACGGAAAACTTTTCGGTGTCACTGTAAATTTAAATGGTGCTGCAGTGTGCAATGCGAAGATTGCACAGAAGAACGCATAGAGTATAGATGTAAATAAACAGCGAAGATATAGGCCAAAATAAAAAATAAGTGGGAACTGACTCGAGAACTGAACTGCCTAAGGCGGGATATCGACTGAAGTGAGTCCAAATGTATTGTCAAGACGACGTCGATGATAAACGACGTCGTGTCCGATTGGTCAGAAGGAAAAGCACGTGATAAAAACTCTTACAAAATACAAAGCCTGGTAATGTGCCTTACAGTAGCTTTCTTGGACCAGTTTCAGCAAAAAATGGATTCGGTGACTTTCTACCGCCTCTATAGGGTTTGATAAGATTATAGGGTTTGATAAGCGTATTTAAAAGAGCTGCGTCACATGATAACCAACTAACCAATGCCCTTCACGCGTGAAGTTAATGTTGAGTTACGTAAATACGGCCTGATATGATAGGATAAGTTTTTAGACTTCCCTTGTGGCTAAAATGACCTAGGAAGTTTCAAGGTAATAAAACGAAAATTTTCTGCCTTGGTTGTGAAATATTCGGAATCCTCCCTTCCTGATCAATTTTATGACCCTACGTTAACAGAAATAAACAATATGATTAGAAAACACTCAATAATAACAAAACGTGAGTTTTTAATTAACGAAGGTCTAAACAAGATTTCACAAGGCGAATTTCTTTACACCTAAAAACTTTATAATTATTTGTGATGAGATTGCAGGAAAAACTGTAAAGGGGAGAAAAGCAAGTTTGAAGTGTTACTCTATTTTATAAAATGGCTCTAGGGCACTTACCTAATCGACAGAATTGGCAAAATAATTTTTTAATTATTAAGCATGAAAGCTTCTAGGGTCTTGTTAAAAGGTTTTCCCCTTAACCTTGTTTAAAATTTTACATCTTGTTTCTAAAATCAAATTAAGTCGACTGGTGGTTGTCCTAATGCTGAAAATCTGTTAAGCTGCCTGAAAAGGCCACGCAAACCAAAGGAAGAACGCTTTGAAATAAAAAATATGAATTTGAGCTTCAATGTCATCTCCGCTGGTTTAGATAGGAAATATCACAGGCAGTTGGCAACTGTGTGCTAGCAAAACATTCGATGAATCTGTGGCAAAAACCTTGTTTAACTATTGCGGTTGACAATATTCTGCATATGTTTTTAGAAGTAACTTGAAGTAAACCAAAGTAAATAAAAGTTACTTTGTTAAATACTGCGTTGTGTAAACCTTATGCAAAGCAGACATCAAAACGCCAACGTATCAAAGCAGCAGTATCAATTCTGTTACTTTAATTAATTGTATAACTCCTAGTAGTTTTTGCGCAACGATTCAGTTAAATAATTAAGTATTACACCCACCCAACAAGTTGGTGCCAAAATGAAACCAGTGCAAGTAGGTGCTTAGGACAAAGGTGAGGTCATCGAGTAAAGGGCAGAATCAAGAGAAGCCATTCTGTTGTTTGTACTATCCAAAAGGTGTGGCTTGTCCGATGGGCTTGAGCAACAAACTTCTCTCAATTCTCTAAAAACGAGTCAACTAACTATTATAAGGAAACAGGAACTTTTCGAAAATAGGTCATGGCACCTTAACTCTACTTGATTCAGGCCACATCACAGCACTTGTCCGTGAAAGCCTTCTTTTTTAGTGAACACTATCGAAGCTAATTCAGGATAGGGTCCAGAAGAAGTTCCGCTCACAACTGTCGCCCTTATAGAAGAGAACCTTGTGGGAGTATCCACAGTACAGGATCACCGGGTAACCAAAGGAGAGTTGCTTCAGTGAGCAGGCCGAAATAAAATTATTAGGATAACTACCCTCATAAAATAATTTTCACAATATTGCTTTTATCTTGTGTGATATCGTCCTTTAACTTATTTGTAAGTAAAATTATTCATTAATTCAAATGCACATTGACACTATTTATTTTAATATCAAGTTTTTAATTTACCGTGTTTTATTGATGAATCTAAAGTTGTCAATGATGATTGTGGTTTTTCTGTTATAAAAACATCTTAGTATTTCTTCAACTAGATGAAAGAATAGCAGCCGCTGATTGGCCAAATCAAGGAACCAATCAAACGCGCCATTCTTCCTTGCACGTTAGTTTCGATCCACATAAGGAAATTAATTTTCTGCTTACTTTTGGTTATTATCAAACATTCATTCTATGAGGAATGTTGGAAGAAAAGTGCTTCACATTAAATACAAAAACTTCCAGTGGTTAAAATTTCCAGAAAATAAACTTCAGCGAAAATATTTTCGTCATTTCGGACAAAAATATTTTTGGACAAATGATGACCAGTGTTTTGGATGTTTAAAACAAAACAACTTCAGGTTATTGATTCACACATACTTTAAAATCATTAACCCTTTTAGAATCTCGCGAGAAACTCTGAGTACAGAAAAAGTGAAAGTGTTAAGAAACTTTCAGTACCGAACTGGCACAAATTATTAGTTTCTAATATGGAATACAGGCATTGAAACTATCCACCTTGTCGAGCAAAGTTCCCTTCCGAGAGCAAAATTTCTTGAACATTTAGAAGATAAAAAAAGATTTTTGTCATATTTTTTTACTATATGTGCTTGTAATTGCTTATAATTTTCAAAAGGGTCTTCTGACTCAAGTTAAGGTAAAATTTAGTCCCATCGAACGTTGGGGAATGCGCTGTTAGGGGTGCATCGTCCTAAGCCATTGTTAGTGGTGGCATTGTGTGATAGGGTGGCCAATTCCTTCCACGCTGCTTTTACCTCCCTAGTATGTTTCAATAAGATAAAGAAATCAACGACCAATAAAGTCTTTTAAGAGTTGAAGGGTCCCTAACAACCACGAAACAACGTCACGTAGAAAGGACAATGGCCGACAAGTATAGTTATTATACAAACTCAAACATGTTTATATATCTTATGTAGAATGCGAACCAACTTTTAGCGTATAAATATACTGTAGAATTACGGTAACACATACAATACGAGCAAAATAACTGCTATTGAGTAATTGTTACGGCTCTATGTCACGACGTAGTGTCACGAGGGGTGTCACGATGCTTGGAACCAGGGGCGGATCTAGAAAATATTCTGACTGTCGCACACAAGGGTGTGGTCGGAAATATCATTCGTGACCACACCCCTTGGTTTTTAAGGATATTCGCCCCCTTCTCATTTGAGCAGTCGACACGCACATTAAATTGGCTTTTATTTAGAACGTGGCCAAACTGTTGTTTATTCCTTATCTGAGTTTTCAATTGATACTACAGAATCATTTGTGTTGTTTCTTAGCCAAGCGTAAAGCAAGAAAGCGTATTGACGGTTTTCCTTTCATAGTCAGGCAAAAATTCGAGTCGTCTTTTTCGATTTGTTTATAGTATACGATGACAAACCAGGCCACGCGAAAAAATAAAAAACATCATTGCAATGAATTTTCAGAACTAACCAAATAGAACAAATTTACACAAATATTCATAAAACCTGCATTAATAACTAATATTATTTAATAGCTAAACCAAATCAGCGTGTAAGCATGTATTTTACTCCCAAGAAACCCCTTCGAATTCAGGGGAATACCCAAACAAGTAAACATTACCCGGAAATATCTGAAAGCTGATAAAGAACTGAAAATCCACATTGAAAAGATTCACTTTGAAAGTTTTGTCTAAGTGAAAATTTTTCTCTGCCAACGTCCTGAACATTATTTCTTCGCCAGAGCCAAATCGCAGGTATCGCCCACTGATTATCACCCCAGTCCAGTGCATTTATTGACATTAGTAGGCCCTCGATCCATGGAGGAGGTAATGAACATCGAAACTTGAAAACATCCCGTGTCGAATGTTACTCTGAAAATCTAGCGACCTTGTCTTCCAAATTACCAGGTTTAACCTATTCGTTTTACATGTAGCCAGCCGACTCCATAACACAAAATTCCTTTTCTCCAGTGAAAAGCTTGCCCATGCCAGGCATAAATAAGCTCAAAACTGCACAATACACGCAATGAGGGTGGATTAATCTTAGCCCAGTGGTGCGACCTTACTAAAAAACATACTGTGCACCGAAGTTCGCACTATCTAGCAATTTGATTGGCTAAATATTTTGAAACAAAAGCTGTGCGAATCGGTGCGAACTTGCTACTAATCATACTGTGCACCGAAATACCCTAATCTAACTACATTGGTACCCTGTTGTTTTTTAGTCAGGATGCTTTGAGATTTGAATCAGATTGAATCAAGATCGAGATAGAATTAGAGATTGTGTTTAAGATTTTGCTTCTGTTTATGGCCAGATTTAAATCATGCATGATTCAGACCTTGGATCTTCCTGCTCCTGCACGGCGTTCAGTTGTCAAATATAACTGAAGCATAATTCCCGAGTAAATAGAATCAAAACACAAATGAGAAATTTGCCAATAAGCGAAAAAGTTGTTGTTCAGCAAAAACCTCTCTCGAGACAGATTCTTAGTATAATTTTAAAAGTTTGACTGTCGCATGTGCGAACGGTGCGAACGTCTAAATCCGCCCCTGCTTGGAACAACTGATAAATTATTGAAGCTCAACTTTAAAGATTCAAAACATTCGCAACGGCCAGAGTAGGACTAAGTATAGACAACCTTAAAGTCCAAGGAAAATCTACCAAATCTACCCTGCTTTAGAGTTCTCGTAAGATTCATTGATTTAAACAGCTTTCAACTGATGGTTATGAAAGATTGACAAAGAAAATAAAAATGGTATCAAATGAGCAAGCAATATTAATCCAAGTAACATACCAATATGACAATATTATCAGCACATTAAACAGCTTGGTACTACAGTTAGTGGCATTATACAGTTTACTGTAATGGGGGACTCCAGCGCGTTTATTCTCCTCAGCTGGGCTTTTTAATGTGGAAGATACTAACTAACCATACGACCAATGGGTGGTGAAGAGTGGATTCCAATGTCTTTAAAACGAAACAGCACGGTTGTATTTCTATGAAAGAAACGAAACTACCCTGAACCTAGTTATGAAACTTTTAGTTAGCTATATATTCGAAAAATATTCTCTGATGACAGACGAATACGTAGGCAACAGGAAGAATACGATAAAACAACATTTCTCCACTACGAAGACCCACATACACAAAAGAGACAGGGGTTTGTGAATAAAACCCATATTGAATAGAAAAACCGGCCAAGAAGCATATTTCGTGATCCTATTGTCCACGATGTCTTTAGTCACATAACATGATATAAATATAAGGAAAACAAACACGCGCATGAAACCTGTCTATGGTTGTAGTCTCTTCTCTACATGGTTATTTAAAGCCATCTTCAGGCAAAAACACTATCTTAAAAAAACGTCGCCATTACAGAAATTGCCCCAAGGAAAATGCGCATTTCAACAATTTGCAGTAGCATACACACTGAAGCGCTCTAGAGTAAAGATCTTCTAGGTTTTCTAGATAATTTTATGTTCTTCGTGGAGGAAAAGGATGATACAAAGCATTTTTCATCTCTCTGGGAGATCATGGAGACCGTCTGTTTTCTCTTCATTGATTTGGATTGATTGACTTTTGGCGGTTATAGAGATCTTCTACAATACGCAAAAAACCTTGTTAGAGACATTTCGCTAACGTACTGCTCAGTGGCTGACCCGGGGCAGGAGATAAATTTTACGAATGCGATATCGCATTTCCGTAATACACAAGCGTAAAAATATTCCACAGTGGCAGTGAAATTGATAATAATAAGAATTCACATATCGAGATTGTATGGTATAACTAGTATCAGTGACGAAAATAATGACGGGGAAGATTTTGCAGTAGCAAAGTTATCGAAATGATAAAAATACATACAATACATAGCAATAACACGAATAAATCCTGCTATTATGAGCCACGTTATAAACAAATTCTTGCTATTACGAACTAATAACTTGGTTCCTCTGTATACTGTTTTCGGGATTTCACTGCATATACAATTCCCTGCAGCCAAAGTAACATGCGAGGAAGGTTTTATAGTAGCAAAAGCGTTCCGAATAGTTCAAATATATACAATTTTTTCTAATATAGTCTTTATAACGCCCTTCCAGATACTATTAAAGATATCCTACATTGCATCTGGTACTTCTTTAGATATATTAAAAATCTCCATTTATTGATATTTCAGCTAAAAAATTCCTATACTTATTATGATACTTGTCAAGTAGAACCGAGAAACTCTTTTCATGTAGATAAGAACAAAAAAATTTGCAACGTTACCTCTTATCAAGTCAATGCCTTGTCTACTTTAGGTATTATCTCTTTCAACTTCTTCCACTGATCAACCGACAAAGAAATTCCTGCAAAAAGTGGAAGCAAAAGTTGATTGTGGTTATATAAAGTCTAATAAAATGATCGATCAAACATCGATCAGTGATTTGAAAATATAAAAAACAAATAAATTTACATGAAAACACTTAGTCAGAGAAGCAAGTTGTAACTATCAATAACATTTCAAATTGAGCCTAGGCATCATGCTAAAACCAGGTGAGCAATCAGACAGTGTACCAGATGAGTAATATCTAAAGCGATTGACTATGAAAACACCAAGAAAGCTACTGAAAAGCCATCTTACGACTAAAACTAGAATTTAAAACAGCATTGCTGCAAAAAAGGATTGAGATTGTAGCTGCAAATTGCTTAGTGGGTGCTAAAACAGACCTAGTTTTCTGCAGGGCTACTCTAAAACTTAGAACTATCGCAATATTTGGGTGCTTTTGCAAATATAATGACTTTTGCTCAGAATTGTGCTGTTTTTAAACAATAGACAAATGGTTTCTCACATATCAGATAGCAGATATAGCACAATATCGCACTGCATTTTCAGGAAAGGCTTTCCTTTAAGGAAACAAACTCAACTTTCCATTATACGACGCATTATCAATTAACCCAAGATAGGGTTAGTTGTATTTTCAAGATAAAAAGAAGAGATATATTTTGGGTTTTCTGTATGAGAGAGAACTTACCCTTTTTCCCAGGTTTTTCTGTTCCATCATCAGTCTCGTAATATTCTCTAATGTCAACCAATAATCTTCCTTTGAAGTTATTTATTGATACTTTTCTTCTTTTGCCAAGCTTAAAAGGAATCAGCATTTTAGAAGCAGCTACAAAGAATCAATCAATAATAATGTGATGTGAACGGTTTACAGTACCGCTTAGGCATACCTGGAATATGACCAATCAGAAAAGGCCTTGTTGCTTTTGCATAGGGAGTGATAGTGGGATGTTTAGTTGAAAGAAGAGATGAAGGGAGGGAGGAAAAGACTGAGATAAAATATTTTGTTTTGGGGCCAGCCCTGATAAAGTGTAGCAACAGCCATACTTTACAAAATAAAAGTATTTTACTTATGCTACTTAAGTTCTTGGGAGGGCCAAGGCCCCTCCTCCCCTGACCCCCGGTATCTTGCTCCATGGAGGAAGGGATGGAAGGCTGGATGGATGGAGATATGGTAGGGATGGGGAGATGGAAAGAGGGATGGAAAGAGAGAGAAGTATAGATGGAGAGATGTGTGGAAGGAGGGATGGCAGGCAGGGATGGAAGGAGGGTTTTAATTGTGTTTCTTTGGTCAAAAATGGTAGGCATTAATACAACATATTCCTGATAAATATACATTGAAGTTAACAATGTCATACAATTTTTGAATAACAAAATACATGATTAAATAATATTTGAGAAAGGGAGGAGCACAGGCCAATAAAATGTAAGATCCAAATTTTTTTTTGCTATTTGTACAGTCATTTGCAAATGTAACTGGATTGTAGTTATCAAATACACCGCCTGCTCAAGACACCATTGTGAAAGACAAACATTGGCGTTAAAGAAATTTGAAACATTGCAAATACTTTGCTGATAATTTTAGTAGCATGTTATTATCATTATTATTATCTACACATTAGTTATAGGAAATTGAATATTTCTTATTTTTGTTGATAGTTCTTTTCTGCTCAAAAATTGTAACATATTCTATTTTGTAAAACATGACAAGCTGATAGAATTGTTACAAAGTCTGGATTAGAGTTCATTCAAAATTGAAGATGTAATTTCCAGTGGAACAGGGGCCAGTAAAACGGAGGAAAATATATTGCTACACCTAAACTTTTACAAATCAAAGCATAAACTTCCACAGGTTTTACAGCAAAGACAACAATTAGTAATAAGCTGGTGACATTTGCAAATGACAGAGTAATTGGTTCAGGTTGTTTATTGTTTACATTTTCAAACTAGGATTACTTAAAATAAACTGAAATTTTTAAAATTACCTCCCAAACTGTTACTTCTTCATCTGACTCTTCAGGCTCTGGCTTTTTCTGCTTCTTTTTCTTTTCCTGTAAAATTCATCACATAAAGGCTACAAACAAAAACTTAACATGTGGATGCCCATCTTGAACACTTAAACTTTGGTCATACTTCTTTAGAATGATTCCACAAATTTTTTGAAACAGAAACATAGGAAAGATGCTAAAAAGTCGAAATTCTTTAAAATGCTGGCTAGATAAATACCACAAACCATCTGTGACAGTGACATAGCTAGCAGTCATGCCTGTCATGCTGGGAGAGACCATCCATTGTCAGAGGTAACACTTTTTAGAAATATTTATTTACATCTGAATACATCTCATTTTCTTGTAACTTTATAAGCAGTGGCAGAAACTTGGTCAAATATTGGGAGGAGGGGACAAGCCTATTGTTTTTATAAGGTGATGTCACATTTCCCTATTGTTTAATAACGAAAATACCATTGTTCTCCAAAATATTGTGGTGGCAACCACTGTTTACAAGACTCTGGAACATCTATATTTCTTTGTGCCAAACAAATGTAAATTGCAACCTCCAAAAGGCGGTCTTCTATTTTGGGGTATGACCAAAACATAGGGTTCCCAATTTAGTCATGCACTTAACTATGAGCATGACCATGCCCTGTGTTTTGGTTACGTCCATAATGCTGGTTTGGTCATGCCTAATGTATAATGCATATGTTTGGTCATGCCTAACAATAAGAATGATACAGGAGGAAGGCTAGCCATGCCATTTCATCAGAGCCAAGGATACAATATAAACAGTTGTGTGATGATGGTTAATTTGTGAATAAGAATGCAAGGGGTCATTTATCAATGATGGCAGCACTGTTGTGGATCAGTCAATGAGATGGAAGGTAATTCTCTTGAAGTAGAATGCAAGCAAAAGTATTTATGACAATGGCAGGATTTTTAGCTTCAATGGTTTGATCTATGTGGAGAAGTGGAAGCATGAAGGGCCTTTTTAGCATTTGGCTAACCAATAAAGGTGCTTTGTGTTGGGACACAAAATCAACAGGATCAGTCAACAGGATCATTGTGGCAGTTAATCAATAGAGAATGCCAAAAAATGCTTCAAGTTACAAATTACAAGTTACTTGAACTTTTTGATGATTAATGCAATTACACTGTTTTGCCATACAATTAAAGACAAACTCAAAGCTTTATTGACTTTTTTGTAGTTGATAGTTACTTTTTATTACTTATAGCTGTTTAGATAAAATGTTGAGCATGCTGCAGGTTAAAAATGAACTTAAGCCTCCAAATTGAAAGAAATTAGGGGAACAAGAAAATATATAAACCAACTTTATAGACAAAAATGAACTTTCTATTATGTATTTCTTATATGTCTTTCCTAATAGTTAAGTTTGCTAAATGTCACCTTGTATATAGAAATTGACCAACAACCAAAAACAGTGTCACAACTGTATAACTTAGCATCATTTCATGGAGTAACATGACAATTGCTTGAGAAAAATTTCATCAGAAGATATTTCATAAGTAATGGGCCTTAAACTTTTTTATTCAAAAGGAACTCATCAGTTCAAAAATTGGGGTTGAAAATTGGACCACACCCACATTCTTCAATTCAAGGAGGGGGCAAGACCACTGCTATCTGGCTTGCTATGCCACTGATCTTTAAATGATATCAATTTGGAAATTATGCAGCCCTATTTTGCATAGCATGCGAATTCAGGTTATCTGCATCACTTTGCATTTATTTGTTATCTTTCCTTTTCATACTTCTTTACACCCAAATAAGCTATTGGGCAAATCAAATACAAGCAAATTAAAAGCTGTTGCAATGCCAAGTGCACCAGCACTATCAATTTATGCTTGATGGTGTAGAATTAAGCTTGATGTATCTGCATAAGAACAGTTCTGATTAGTCTATCTGCTAAAAATCAGAAGGATGTTGTACAGAAGGAGGAAAAATATTGATGGAAAAGAAAGGGGAAAGGGAGGAAATGTTCTCAAAACATGGAACGCAATTCTTCTAAAAATTTAAATAAAATGCATTAGGTAGGGGCAAATGTTATTTTATCTCAGGGACATCTGAGCACATTTAAGGGCGGGGGGCTCTAGACCAATTGGCAAACTTTTATGGGTGTTTTTCCAGCATTATTTTGATGCCAAAACTTGAATATCATACTTCAACTGAACATATCAAAACCTGAACATCATGCTTCTTATTAGCACCCCCTTTTTTAAAAATAGTTTGATTGTTCTTTACATTCTAAAAACTTTGAACCAGAACATTTCTGTACCCAGACTGGTTCACATGATATTTCGCCATTCGCTTCGGTTCTCTATTTTTAAAAGGTTTGGGTATGTTTTTGCATTACCAAAATTTGCATGCATTTGTGTACCCGGACCGTTTTACATGCTAAATTCCACCATTCGTTTTTATGCCCTATTGTTTAAATGCTTGAGTACGTTTAAGCATAACCAAAATTGTCATGCGTTTGTGTACCCGGACGTTCCCGAGACAGATATGACAACGCCACTGATTTAGGTGAATGGAGCAACGTTGGTAACGTTTCCCCCAGTATAGGGCGCCCCAGTATACGGTCATGCCCCAGTATAGGGATTGTCAATCAAGATTATGTTCTTAAGTGCCACCAAAGCCGTTTCGGTACGTTATCGTCGCGATGATAGATAGAAGTTATTTCAAGATACGGCGGCTTCTTCGGCCAGTAGACATTCAGCCATACATTTTCAGCAAGCGGCCATGTTTTTGCTCTGATAAAGCCCCGTATACTTTAGAATTTAATTTTGATTGACAATCCCTATACTGGGGCTTGGCCGTATACTGGGGGCGCCCTATACTGGGGAAAACGTTATCAATATGGTCAGGTGAATGATTGTTGGATGATGTCGAGTCGATCATTCTCTGCATCATCATTTAAAGTAAGAGCAATTAACAAATGAATTTATGGCAGCAAAAAAGGTACCTTTCGGTCATCTCCACTGTTATCAGAATCTGACGTTGATACTAATTCTTTGCTCTTTGGTCTCTTTGACATCGTGCTTACTTCTACGCCACGACTCTTCCCCGCCAAGTTCTGCTGTGGGTTTTTGTTTTTTCTTTGAATTGAACTGAATTCCATTCACTTCGAGGACACTTGAAACAGAGACTATCAGAAAAGTTCCAAGATGGCCGCTTTGTGGATAAAAGATAATATCAACAACGATGACGACGAATCGGTGAGTTGTCAGGAATAAAATGAACACAGTCACGAAAAAAGCTTTTGTGCCTCATTTCAAAATGATTTAGTGATCCCATTTCGATAAGCGCCCAAATATAGCTTTTGAAGTGTATTTTTGGTATCACAAAACTAGGCCATTTTGTGTATGTAGGTACTATATATTTTCTGCGTTCTTGCAAGGTTATATTGGAAAACGGCACGTTTTTAGGAGAAGACAGATGCATAATGAAAATCAAGACTCCTATAAACTAATTTCCATGATAGCACTATTGATCGAAAGATCTTCATATTAAAACGAGCGATAATTCCCCTTTCGTTTTGCCTCGTTGTTTGCGTAGCTGTTCTTGACGAGTTTTTTATATCAGTGAAAAATTATAAAAATCACTGACTGAAAATTGCAAATACAGAAAATTTGTGCTTAAAACAATAAATTTAAACAAACCTTTCATTGTAAATAGCACATGGTACTAGACCAGGCAAGTGCACACCCAATATTTTTTCTAAAATGTCCTCCTGCACACCCGGTAAAGGTGATGACATTTTGAAATCTGGGCGTAGTGTGGGGAGTGGATGTGTCTTATAGGATTGCTAAGGGCAAATTAAGAATTTAAGTTTCTTCAGGATAGACATAATCTTGCACTGATTTGACTATCAATCATGTTCATTTTCTTACTTCACTCATATTCCTTATCACCCATATTCAACTGATACTCGTGGGATCTAAACTAGTTGTGTATTATTAAAGGACCTTGTTTATTTTAGTAGGAATTTCTTTATGAGCATTTAATTAATTACTACAACAAAAGTATGAATTTGTTGTGGTATCAATAAAATGCTGTAGGCAACCTCAGATGGCAAAAACCATCAAATTGAGGGGTCCAATTTGAAAATATACGGTAGCAGTGGGGGCTTATTTGAGGGGGGGGCTTATTCAAGGGGGGCCAAATCAAGGATTTATGATGCTATTGTGCACAATTGAAGCACAACTTAACATATGTGCACACATTGCAAACTTGAAAAATTTGGTCATCTGAGATCTTGTTGGAAACTGCCATATTCTGCAGTCTAGGTACTAGATGATTAGCAAAATAGTTTACAGGAAAATATCTCTCCTAAGCCATCAAGCACATCTCTCTTGCAGCCAAAAAAAATTAAAACAAACTGTGACTAACAATGAAAACATAAAAAAGATAGAAAAGACAATAAAAAGGGGTGCACCCTAAATGAATCTGTTTGTAACATTGATATAACTTGTTATTCCCAAAAGAATGTACCCATTTGATAATATATCATGCCTGTGTTATCATTTCAGTCAATTTTCTTGTGAAAACGTCCTTTTAATAACTGAAATGGTGTGCAAGAGGATGGTTTTTTAAAATATAGCAGTAGTTAGGCCTGTGGGCAATTTCACACTTTGTAATGCAGCTTTCTAATTATCTTGTATCTTTATCTGCTATGCTGTGCAAACTGAGTACCATCCATTGAAAACTCTATAATTTTGTGCAGAAAATTTCAGAAATTGATTTTGAAGTTGTTTTTAACAGGCATATTTCCCTGACACTTTTCTGTATGGTCAAGTTTAGTTGAGAAGATGTTAATAGCAACTTTATGTCTAGCATTTGTCAAAAAAATGTAAATTTTATTCTGATCTCTCAAAACAAATAGAGATATCTTTTTAACACACAGTGTTGCTTAATTATCTTTGTTTTGTTTAAAACAGAGTGACAAAGATGTTGAAGATATTTGGGATGACACAGCACTCATAGAGGCCTATGATAAAGCAATACAGTCATATAAGGTGAATTGACCCTTCTGAATTGTCAAAACTTATCTACATTTGCAAAGCTATCTACATTTTCAATCTAAATTACTCCAATTGTTGTTTCATTAAAATTGACTTCCACTTAAATTAAATAATATTCAATCACATTTTTAAATTGGCTTAGTTAAGTAACATCTAATCACTTTCTAAATGTGAAAGATTTGGCCCTTTGATGCCACCAGGTTCTCTTTGCACAAAAAGCATGACTTTAGAGTTGATGCACATTGTAGCAATGTATTAGCAGGCATTTAATTCCTCTTTTATAACATACAAATTGGATTGGCACATTAACATCAGGTTTGGTAAGCTATCGCTTTTCTATAGAAATTGAATGAAACACCACTTCATTGAAAGCTTAAATTTGCATTGAGGAATTAACATATAGGAAATCTAGACATGAACAAATAGGTGTAATCTTTTTATGATCTGATTTGACATGCAGAAAACGCAAATCAGTTGAGGGACATTTTTGTAAGACTGTTGCGTGTTGATGAATTTACTAACTAGATATGAAACTGGACAAACACACAATAGAGAACGAGGGGACATTAAAAATTTGTGATTGGTTACATAACTCTATGTAAACAAAATGTAAGGTGCAAATGACAGTGACACAATACAAGGCATGATTATAGATAGAAACTATTCAATGCAAACCCTTGAAGCAGCCCAGTTATTTTGACTAACCTGTCCTCAAATTTTGTAGAGTTCATTGGAAAGTGGAAATGGCAAGGATAGTGCTCAGATCAAGAAGTATGTTTTTTATTATTACATTAATGCATATTTCCATATTATTGTTCATTTTTAAAGTAAGGGTAATTTTAGCAGAATTGAAAGCATTTAATCTTTCATTTCATCAAAGACAAGGTTTTCATTAAATCTTTACTTTTCTATCTTTAACAGACAGAAGCAAACAAAAAAAAGCAAGAGCTCAAAGAAAAAGGAAAGCTCTCACTTGGTTAGTTAATTTTGCACCCTCAAAGAATTATTACATTTTTGAATGAGCATTTCACTATAAGCATATTGTTTGAATGAAAGAGAAGAGTTGTCTTTTAGTGTGAAAATTTGAAACATTTTGCACCCAGCACTCGAAGCTGTGAAGTATTTTGTGATATCAAAGCATTTACCAAGCTTATTTAAAAGAATCTTTAATTAATTTTTTGGTTTGCTTTATGTTTAAAGTGCCTTTTAAGATTTCTTTTGCTGATGACTGTGGTTTCAAACTATCTATTTATTGTACAAAAAACAAGTATTGTCTTTAATCCCATCAACAAAATTGATCAACCCCAAGACAAGTCTTTGTCAGCCTTTTCTCTGTTGGTTGTCAGCTTGGTCTCTCTACTGTAGCTATCAAGTCTTTGTCAGCCTTTTCTCTGTTGGTTGTCAGCTTTGTCTCTCTACTGTAGCTATCTTTATCAACATAGTTTGGGGCCTTGAGATCTGAGGCTCTCAGCAACATTTGTTATACACATTGTAGCCCTGTGTCAAAAATAGGAATTTTATATCTTGCTGCCTCATCCAATCTCTCTCTTGCACCATTTCTGTGCCATGTCATAAACTTCCTTACTTATTCTATCTGCTACTTGAAGCATTGTAGCCTTCTGCTGCTTTACATACGATTATAAAATTTTATTATCAAGCTGGTCATCCTATTTCCAAGCTCGCAAACCTTAATATTATTTTAAAAAATACAAAATCTAAAAGCCAGAACTACCGATCTCTAAGTGTGAGATCTTAAAGTTTTCAACGGCCTAAAATCCAGAATTCACTCCAAGAATCATTAAAGACAGTCCAAAATCTTGTATTAAAGGAGAACTGACACGCAAAATAAATATGGTATATTCTATGCAGAATTTGTCGCTGACTTCAAATCTGGAAAAAGTTTTCTTAGATTCGCCGTCTTTCTCCGTCAATTACGTCACAGCCAGGACTCAGGAAGTTCCCGAAACGGAAACAAGATTATCGCTAGGAGTTGTTAAAATTCTCGGTTGACGTCACAAGTGACATGTTAACAATGCCACTGTAAAAAGGCTTTCACCGCAACGGTGAAAGTACAAATGAAGTTTCGTGTTTTATTGAAAATAGTCCGCGATGAAAAGACACAAAATTGTCAGGCATTCTATTTATAAGTATAAAGAAGCTAGAAAATCCTAGCTGCATGTCTGCTAGGACGCTAATATTCACATAAAATTTATTTTTATGCCATGATATCTATTGGAAAAACCTCTAAGCTTATGAAAAGAAGGAGTCGACTTTGTTTGAAAACTGATGCCGTTTCTTCGAAATTTTTATTTTCAAAACTACAAATAAATTCGCAACAGCGGGGGGGGGGGGGAGAGGGGTGTTTGAAGCAATAGCCAAAAGACAAACGAATTATAGTGGAGACGGCAGTAAATGCGATCCTGCAACCTGCTTTGGGTGCAGAAATATGAATTGAAGAAAAGGCGTTGATTGACGGGAGTTGCGAGTGTTACTAACAAATAATTTTACTGAACTTTATAATTATAGTTTAACAGAGGTTGAGATACTAGGGAATAACCCAGTCTTGCAAAAAGACCATCCCCCATCCAAGTCAAACATGTTTGCAAAAAGAAGAAAGTGTGCCAGCTAAACATCATTTTCTTCGACTAAAAAGTCAAACTAAGATCATATTTCGTAAATCCAGACTTTTCAAGAGCCTTAAAGGTAACTTGTCGTTTCCTGAAACCTTTCACGCCCAGTAAAAATGACATATAATTCCTGCAAGTACGACTTTCAACCCACCTTAGTATTTAATATCACGATACAGCTAACGCGTTTGAAACATTGAAAAACAATCATAGAGTGTTACATTGATAATTAATAACTTGCAGTTCCGTTTAGGAACTTTAGGACATCATAGGCATTTCAACGAGTTAGGCCGATTAGGCCAGGCAGACAAAGCAGTCTGGACAAAGACGCCTCAATCTGAATGAAATTCTAGTTTTACGATATCTGATCTTTTTTAAAATGTGCCAAAAGGAATATTTTTAATAGAAATTCCATATCAGTTTGTACTTCCATTCTGTTCTTTGTTTATAATATCGTCACTATTGATCCATTGGACGGCAGTCTGCCCAAGCAGCAGCGCTGGTTGGTGGCACAAACTCAGAAGGCTGAAATTTTTTTTGTTTCGAAATCAGTGTAATAAAACTCCGAGTCAGAGTCCCAAACCATTGAAAAAGTCAATTATATGTCAATTAGCTCCTCTTACACGCACAAAATAAACATTTGTTCGCAGCATTTTCTTAAAGGTTTCTATAGAGAAACACAATACGTGCTGAGAACATGTCACTTGTGACGTCAAAGATGATCACCCACTCGTGACGATTTTCGCCTCGAGTCTCAAGTTGTCGGAACAATTGTCGTTTCTTCATTCAAAACGCCTGTATTTCAAAAACGGTACCTGTGATTTAAAAATTTTTTCGACCCCGGAATCTGCTTGTGACAAACTACCGTTTTAGACAGACTTATTTTTGCGTGTCAGTTCTCCTTTAAATAGTTTATACAGGAAAAACTATGTTTAACAATGCATAAGATATAATTGAACTATCTTCTTCTATTTCCAACTGGACTAAAAGCTTTTCAGAAGACTATTTGCAAATTCCAATTCCACAAAGAACCAATGCAATGCGTCTTTCTTCCTCTCACGTTGCTTTCGATCTAACCTGGATATAAATTTTCTGCTTACTACCATTACAGTGTGTTATTACTGTAAAGAGTATCATAGGAGAAGTGCTTCAGTATGCTTTGTTCCGCTTATTTGGTCGTTTCCATAACATATAATTGTCTCTTCTTTCTTGCTCTAGAAAATCGCATGGAATGTCGGAGATATTTGTAGAGCTATTTACTATGCAGATGGACTTGTGTATGATGGACAAATTATTGATATACAAAAAAGGGATGGGACATGCACTGTAAGATTTGATTTCTATGAGAATGAAGAAATTGTCAATATTGAAGATGTATTTCAAAAGGACCATGATAAAAGGCATAGTAATGGCATTGATAGGAAACATGACTCAAATAAAAACAGAACGATGCAAAGAGGCAACAAACATGCAAATGACAGAATAGATACCCGCAGAATTACTTCTAGTGGCAGTGAGAGAGATGAAAGTGCAAACAACCACAGATCCTCACATAGACACAGTGGAGCTGTAAGTTAATGTTATTTAACTTTTTTAGGGGGATCTTCTTTGAAGTTAGACCATTTGCAGAGCCCTCGATGAGCCCTTTAGTTCGGTAGCCCGACTGATGCTTGGGGCGACTTGGCTAACGCTTAGGGCGCCCCCTCCCTTCTCTACAACTTCAATATCGGCAGGGCTTATCCGCTATCTTTCAGGTCACGGAAATTTTTCCTAAAAATTTCCTTGTTTTGGTCTTTTAACCTACTTTAGAGTTTGGCTGAATAGTCGAAAACCCTTCCAATTGACAATTTTCTCTACATTCATGAGAACAATTTAATTTTTTGAGCGTGGAATTTTTGATTATTTTGCGATATTTCTAGCTGTCTTTGGCCTTCATTGCCGCTGGATTTTTTGCTTATTTTTTGCTTATTTCTAGAAAAAGATCTCAACCCTCTGTGCAATCGCAACCATTATCTTCTCTCAGAATTTTCAGGGTTCCAGCTCATGGACCATTGGGGACGTTTGTTTGGCAGTGAACCCTCGTACAGGAAGATTCGAAGAGGCAGTGATAACAAACTTGAATGCTGGATACAGTGACGTCACCTTCACCACAAGCATGCTGAAGGAAAGGGTATCTTCCTCATCGCTCAGAAACAAAAGCTCTAAAAGAACGCTTCGTGAGTTTTTCCTTGAATTTTTTGTCAATTTCATTTTTGCTGAGTTATTGCTGCATGATATTGTCAAAGAACCTAGTAAACAATCTCTGACAGATGGCCTTACATTAAATTTTGTTTTGCATTTGTTGTTCTTCGAGACTAGAAGAACATCTATCGCAAAAGTACCCGCTACACATATCTTTTTTTGACCTATAAGTATATTTATTATTCTCACAAATGTTTATGCCCTTGTTGAAATAAAGTCAGTCTTACGTTATTAGTATTTCTCATTAATATTTGTTGCTTTTTAGGTCAACATAAATGTCCTAAGCATCAAATGCCAGATTACCACAAAGAAGATGACGAATTTTGGTTTCCAGGCCTCGCATCTCCGTTTTTCCCTCCATCTTTCATTCCCCAGGTTTGTCAACACTGTTTCACAAATACTTCACATGAAACAAACACCTACTCCAGTTTGTAAATAATTTATGAAGAGTCAATCACAAATACCCTGTTTACATTTGTCAAAACCAGACGATCAGGTCTCTATGAATTATTTAAAGGCAAATTCGCCATGAATTTTAAAATGCGTGGAAGGTGTGTGCTTAAAGATGAAACTTCCCGCCCAAATAATTAAAACCATTAAGATAAACGCGTATATGACTCTCAGTCAATTTGCGTGAAAACTTAAGTTGAGTTTTAGGTGCCTATATACAGTATGATGACGCATTACCCACAAAACTGAAAACGCTTATTCGAAAAGCCATATGTGATATTCTGATTGCTTTAACAGCATGTTCAGACACAGCCGTGCGATTTTGATTCCTTGCTTCATTTCCTTTTAATTTGCAAAGCAAAAAACATCAACATGCTTTCATGGCATTGAGCTGCAACCCAATCGCTACATTGTGTCCTCGTTGTTGTGTCCCCATTGTAGTATTAGGAACAAAACAAAGCCAGAACATGTAAACTACAAAAGGGCCTTTTTGTGTCCTGCCATTCTCTAGAAGTGATACTAGCGCCAAATCAATGAAATTGACAAACATGACAGAATATGTTTTTTACGTTTGTTTGCATGGAATAACCTCTATATTTAGATTGCAATTTTTATGCAATAGTTGTTGTCAGGATTCTAGTATTGATAATCGATATCAAAAAGGAATTGCTGTCATGAAGTGTAATTCTGCAAATTCATCTTATGCTCAATTTGCATATGTGTCTTTCTTACAAATATTTTGCTCTGTGTTCCAAGCGAATGTAAGATCGTCATTCTCATCAGTTTTAGAAACTGAAATTCTTTCTCTGCCAAATTTTTTCTCTGCCAAATTTTTTCTCTGCCAAAATCTGGATCTGCAAAATCTTGTTTGTACAGTCATTTTTAGCGACTGCTGATGGGTGTGAAAGTATCATATTTTTCCTGTCAGTAATGCAGATATTGCCTTTTCTTCTGCTGCTTTTTATTTTAAAATTTATTTTAAATGTCGCAAGCAACTAGCATTTATAACTTCAGTCTCAATTGGTTCTTTTTAATAAGCCTCGAGTGTGACTGATAATACTTCATTTCAAGTTGTTGCTTCATCCCGGTTTCTGCTGTGTAACTTGCGAGTATATATTCAAGAACACGAACATCGAACATCGAGAATAGAGTTTTTGTTTCTTAAAAGCCAGTACAACTGCGAAGATTAGCTAAAAATGCGTTTGAAAACGAAGGAAAATGAAGTTTAGCTGTTCATTTTTTTGTTTTCCAAACAGAGAAGGAGCAGATGGATTTTGATCAGTTTTTCACTTTCGTAGCAAAGGATTTTTGCAAAATATATGATCAAAATTATATAAGTAAGCTTGCGGGGGATTTTTTGCTAAGTTTAATATCCAATTAAAGTAGCCACCGGTTTACCGTGAGATGCAAAAGTTAAGGAAAAACTTTTCATATGATCGTCGAGTGGTGTTTGCGTTTTCTCTACAGGTTAACATATGATTCTTCTTTTCCCTTACAAATTGCTCTGTTTTTTGTATTTAACTACTTTTTAAAGTCCCTTTCAAAGTTTCTTTTCTCGGGAATCTACTGTCCCTTTTCCTTTACAAGTATTAAGAACCTAAAAACCCACCACAAACCCCTCAGTTTTCCACTGCTGAGCCGAAATACTATCTTTCATTTATATTTATAGAGATCTATATTTTATTAGATAAAACCAGTCAAAACCAGTTGATTGGCCTATTTCGATCCACAACTGGTTATATATATATTTCCTAGCGTAGAGTTTTCGATCTATGTTCTGACGTTTTAAACTCTGAAGAGTGTCAGACGAAAAGCTTTAGTTTACTAAATGTTTGCTTTTTTCAAAGCCATTCAAAACCAGTTGTAAGCTCAACTAATGTCCTATAAACGAATTTCATAAAATTCAAATATTTTAAACCTGCAGTTTTTCCAGACAAAGCGTAAAATGCATGCAAGAAATTATTTCACGATTTTCTACCATATCTGCCTATCTTGATATTGCCATGAAGGTGACCAATTTGACTTCTTTTAGATGCCCCTGTTTCCGCATCCACCATTCTCTCCGTGGCAAGGGTATGGACTGCAAAATTCTCATGGAAACATGCCGAAAATAAGACGCGTAAGTACGCAAAAGTTCGCTTTAGTGCTTCTCTTAAACCCTGCTCAAACGCTCTTAACATTTCACGGAAAAAAGTCAAATTTGACTGCCAATAAGATATCAGTATTAGAGTTTTAAAAAACCTTTTCAAAAGTGGTCCAAAATATCTAGTGATCTTACTCAAAATATTTTCGTTATTCAGGATGTTGCCTTTAAACAGCCTAGTTTACAAATATACAGCTAGAACATCTATGAACAGTGGAGGTTCACGTAAAAACCGTAACTAATTCTGCTAGCAAACCACTGATTGATCTTGTTGAATAAAGTCTTACCTGCTTATAAAGTCGATTTATAGACCTAATATATGCCGATTTGTAGTCCTGATAACCGCATTGTCCATGGTAAAAAGATTCATGCACTGAATTTTAGACACCTTTACTCTACAAGCGTTTTTCTTATATAAATGTTTTTCTTTAAAAGTAAACAAATTTTAATGTTTGTAAGTAGCTACAAGGCGAGGATCTGGAAAGTGGTTCATCTTAAGTCTTGAGTCACGAAAAGGAAGTGTTTTTCTTGAATTGTGATCCACATTCAGAGAATATATAAACATAATATTGCTGCCAGCAATTGTTTCATACAGAAACAAGGTGATTTTGTTTTTATTTGCTTATGGATAATTTCAGTTTTGATGTTTTCTGCTATTTTTTATGGTAGGCGGAACATGGGCTGCCCCCTCCCCCGCCACCACCTCCAGCTAGTCTGCCAATAGATGCCGAAAATGTAAGTGATGACGCATTAGCAAGCATGTTGATGTCATGGTATATGGTTGGTTATCATACAGGATATTACCAGGTTGGTTTTTTTGTTTCATTTTTGTTTACGCTGATCGCCATAGCAGATGTAAAAAACCTACACTCTTCCATCAAGGGTACCTAGCTTCATCTTTAGTTTTGCAATCTTAAAATGTGGTACTTTTGCTGAAAACTTTTTTACGATCTAGAAAACTAACTTCTAAATGGTCAGCAATGAAATCGTCAGAAGTAGAAAGAAGATATTAGCTGTCTGTATTTTTCCTCTATAGAGAGAGCGTGTTGCCTCCTTACTAAATCGTATCTTCAAGTACACAAGTCATGACAATGCAGCCAAAACATTTTTCATAAAAGTAACAGTTTCAAAAAGGTTTTCATGAGTGTTTATTCAAAGTTGCTTAAAATGATGGATTATTCCTTGCTTTTTGCGAACTCTTATTGTTTCTTTTAGTACTAAACTCCTAAATTGATTCTCACTTCCATTGCTGGACACATTGCATTGCAAAACCTGATGCCCTCCAGGCACGACAGGCTTTTATTCATAAGCCGAAAATCCGACCGAAAAAAATTTCGAAGCAAACTTTATTGCTTTATTGCTAGAAACCTTCCTCGTTTCTGCTAGACTTATTTTCACATATCCGTATCTGCAGGCAACATGTTTTTGATAATAAAACCAGCTTCATTTCTGCAGGGTCTCAAACAAGGTAATTCTGGCCAACCATCTCCTAAACATTCGGATAATATTGATCCAGTCGAAACACAGTCAACTTCAAGCTCAAAGCCTGAACTTTAGCTAAGCTCTTGCAACGTGGGCCTACCAACAATGCTCGGGGACGTAGCATCGATTGTCACAAGCAAACGCATTGTCTTTTTCCTTGGATAAATTGTCCATATGTTCAAGTTAATTGTTTAGTACATTTTACATATTTGACTTTTAACGGTCAACTGACCTCACCCTCTTTTGTTATGTCGTGACAATGATTGTTTTTGTGTTCATCCTTCTCTTCCTGCCTGTTGCATTTTAAATAAACTTAATGTTATTATTTTACTGCCAAATGTAGTTGGCTCTTTTGCTTGCCTTTTCATAAAGCGTTCACATCTTCTTAGAAATTAACTGAAAATCTAAGCCTTTTAGTTGTTGTTTGGACTTTGCTATACAGGGCAATAAAAATTAACAAGGATTCGATTAGAAAAAACTGTACACAATTGTGTAAACGCAGCATAAACTTGAATGCGAATAAAGTTTGCAAAGCTTTTTCGTTCCCGTGCACCTTTTATGACGTCAACCAAGCCACGTGGTCATATCATGTTTTGTTCCGTATGTATAGTATATCCAGAACTCGATTAGGGATTTTTAGGCCATTGACCGAAAATCTCACTGAGATTCTTGCATCAACAGTGTGCAGGCAGGGGACAAATGCTACTTTATGATCTTCAACTCTGTCAGTACACTCTTTTTTTTATAAGAACCAGTAAATTTAAGTTCAGGCTTACTGTTCTTAATTTTTTCGAAAATCTGAGGCTGGATTGTTCTTAATTTGTTCACAATCTAATAGGGTATAAGCAGTGCGAGTGTTAGCTTTTTCGCTCTAGGGAGGTGTTCAGGCCTCATTTGCCAACAAAGTGAGTAAGACAACCTGTATTTGCCGAAAAGCATGAATATTCGACGAAAAAGCACCCACACATCGCTAAAAATCCTCTATTTTGAGAAAAAATGTTGTTCAAAATTGCATTTTGCAGAAGCTCAGCCTCAGCTTGTTCTTAATTTGTTCTTAACTTTTGACCAATTTTGAGGCTCGTGTTCTTATAAAATTGTTCTTATAAAAAGAAAAGAGTGTATTTCGAGTAAACTTTTTACTAATTTGTCTGTGTAAGATATGTTTATATATGTAGAGAATTTGTCTGGAAATTTCTTTATATTTCTTTTAACAACAGGATATTTTTGTCTTTTACGGAGTTTTTGTTAAAAAGAAACCTAAATACTGTTGAAATAAGCGTGGCGCTTCCATCGTTTTTTGAATATATCTCCTATGACAAATGATCTTCTTTTGGATTCTTTATTTCTTGTTGTTGCAAAACCATGCCTTCTCTTCATGTCCACACCTGCTTTCGTCATCTCATTTGAAATGCATAGTTTTTATGAACCTTGTATGAAAAATTGGATCAAGTGATTTCAACATTTCTTCCTGCATGTGGAATTACAAACGAATAGAAACGCTGATTATAAAAAACCCGCTTTATGTAAATTTTCCTTAATGGGATGGTGCAAAAAAATATTTTTGTACAATTTTGGACGAGGTTTATGTATATATGTAGCATGATTTTAAGGAAAAACAACAGGTGAAGGCTGCAAAAGCATCTGTAGAAAATTTTGAAAATATGAATTGGCTATAGGGTACTTGTAGAAAGCAAAGGAAGGTCAGGCCCGGATCTAGACCTGGTTGGCATGTTTCAAAAAACCGGTCAGATTTCTAGAAATTATTTATTTCATGTTTTAGCAAATATAGGGAGAAGAATGTTTATAAATATGATTATTATTATTATTACCTCCCTTAACCTTAGCAATATTAATCATTATCATTATAGATGTTTCATCGCTCCACAATTTGCATTTTTCAGTTATTCGCCATTTACCAACAAAATAACATCTAGATTGCACAAACAATGTGACTTTTTGTGAAGCAATCAAGTTATTGACGGTGCTGTTTGTGTCACAGCGCTCGCCCTCAATGATGCCGATCAGCTTCGCCAAAGGTATCTTTGAAATTCAAAAGAGTTTCAAGGTTGCGCAACATGAGAAACTCTTAACCAGGTCATCCAATCATTCAAACTATTTTTAGCCTTCAACTCGGTCAAAAACCGCTCAAGATTGCGAAATACACCGGTTTCTGAACGGGTTGCGCGTAGTATATCTGGAATCAATGGAATCAAATGTTCAATCTTTGCATTTGAGTTAAGTCGATAGAGTATGGGAAAAGGAAAGAGAAATTTTCAAGAAAAATAATGAATGAAGCAACAGATGCAAAAATCAAAGAAAAGTTGTTGAAGACTAAAAGAGACCAAGAAGGGCAAAGAGCCAAAGAAACAGAAATATGAACAGAAAATAATTTTTTAGTTCTCTATCTTGGAGGGGCTGATTTTTTTATCAATAAATTTCTATCATTAAATAAATTTTCCAAAAGTTACCAGTTACCTAAACCATGAGATATATCTGTCGACAAACTTTCGTTTTTGTAAATAGATATAGCTTACTCTGAGCTCTGAACTTAAAGAAGGGGGACTGAGCCCCCAGAGCCTCTTCAAGACACCCTGAAATCCCTTTGCTGGCACTTGCTTTCAAAATCTGCTATACAAAATTTGCTGATTGATATAAGACGATCGAAATCTTATCATAGCAAATAGAGGAGGGTAGGTATTTTCGGGGACTAAGAGACCTGGATGTACTGGACTATCTCAGGGCAAAATATGTTTCCTAATAAAATGCCTTGAAATATAACCCGTTCATAAAATTCTCTGGATCGTTTCATGGTGAAAATCTTACAAGGGGAAACACTGTAATATAGGAATGGAATGCTACATGATGCTGCATAATGCTAAATGGTCTTGAATCGTAAACACAGGGAATTCGAGTCAAAGGAAAATGGGCATCATCAAACGGGAAAGGAACAAACTGGGAACAAACTACAAGTATGGAAGCGGAGCGATGTATAGCTAGGCTTAAAGCGTAAATGCCCTAATGCCATAAGATTGCATTTTCTTCCATTTGACTCGTTTCTTCAACATCTTTCTTTTTCTTACATCAGAGATCAGATATGCCTCAGAAAAAGTGCTCGTACAGTATTGTAGCATTATTACAATATCCAACAAATCTGTTATCAACAACTATTTTATGTTAAGATTTTTTTTCATTTTTTGGCTATTATCGATATATTGTCGATGATTGATACCAAACTTTTAAATTCTATAGCGACCTTAGATTACAAGAGAACAACGTGTATCTTTTTGTTGGAATGTTGTCAAACTTCTTCAGTGAAAATGGTTAAAGTCAATGGGTTGGGGGCGATGATGACTCAGAGGTTAGAGTGGTAGACTACAAATCCAAGGGTCTGGCTTCGAGTCCCTGGCATAAGCAAACCTTCATCCAGAGTGAGTTGAGTCGTCAGCACTCTGCAATTCCAGGCGACGAATCATGAGATTTGGTCACATCGAGAGGAAGAACAAGAACACAGTTCGAGTTCGATAAAAATAGCTTCTCAGTTACTCACTAGCTAATCCCTAAAAAATACAAAAGTACAAATACCAGCAGAAGTTTTTAAATGTGAACATTTTTTTGGCGGTACAGAACTTGAAAATGGCTTTGAAAAAAAGCAAACATTTCATAAAATATTGGCTAAAAGCTTTATCGTCGGTTTATCGTATATTTACCATATCAAGATGTTTATAAAGAAAAAATATCAGAATACAGGGTCTCGGCGAGAATTTACTCTCGTTGACATTGTAATTGACCGTGGATTAAGGACTAAGGGCTGATTCGTTTTTAATTACGGTAAAAGCTCTGTTATTTAACTTATTTGAGAGGGAGGCTTATTTGAGAGGGTGGCTTAGTAATCATTCAAAATAAAACATATTATCAAAATGCAACAATGCTCTGGGATTTCTTCGATAGAATCAATATCAGTACCCTCTTAATTTCTAAGGCGTACAAGGAAATCTTTACACCGGCTTTATTTAATGCACATGATCTTATCATCATCACACCCGTCAAGAGACCCACTTAATGCGCCTATTTTCTTTGTTTGACATTAGGGGCTAAAGAGAGGGGCTTAATAGAGGGGGGGGGGGCTTAACAGAGCTTTAACAGTGAATTTCAATGATTTACAGAGATTCATGATCATTTGAGCTAATACACGATGACCTTCGCAGATTTATTATGATTCATGATGATTTTCGATCACTCAAGATGATTCACGATTCTTAACACTGCTTCATGGTGATTAATGCTGGTACACAACCATTTCAATTCATTGACAATGGTTCATGATTATGCAGAGTATCGCACACCTAAAAGAGTTTATTGTTTCATTCGAAGTTTTATAGTTCGAAAATGTGGCTTGTGGTCACTCTAGAAAGATTCTGAAGGTGAACATTTTAACTGCGTCACAGATTCTGGAAGTTTCTTTACGACTACATCTATCTAGCCACTGTTCCATTGAAAAAACAGCTAATTGCAGTCTAACCAATGATGAGAAACATTGAGATTGTCAGGGATATCAGGCATCTTTGTTAATAATCGAAAATTTCATCGAATAGAAAACCATAATCCTCACAATAGCTGTTTCTTCCAAATTTGCAAGATTGTCTTGCTAATGACGTTGAGTTGAATCAACCTCATTTCGAAGCCGCAAGCAATACAAGCAGCACGCTAATAAGAGGAATATATATATATATAAATATTATATATATATATATATATATATATATATATATATATATATATATATATATGGATGCCCATCGAGCTGAGCAAAATCCCCCCTTCGTGTACTCATTCTTCGTACATAAAAATGGGAATTCCTCGCTGGGCATTATGAAGAAACTGCAACAGCATAACCCCCAGTATCAGACCCAAACAACTTGATGTTCGGCTGCAGCCAAAGGGTCCACCCAATTCATCAACTCGTTCTGGCGAACCTGTGCCAACTTCCCTTCTGGCACGTCCAAAATAAAAATTTGCAAAATTTACTTGCTGATGACGATGAGTCAACATCATTTCGTAGCCACAAGCGATAGAAAGCGGGACACTAATAAGAGGAAAATGGGAATTCTTTGCGTTGCATTCTGTTACAGAAATCACAGAGATCGGTTACTTACTTACTTACTTACTTACTTATTTACTTACTTACTTACTTACTTACTTACTTACTTACTTACTTACTTACTTACTTACTTACTTACTTACTTACTTACTTACTTACTTACTTACTTACTTACTTACTTACTTACTTACTTACTTACTTACTTACTTACTTACTTACTTACTTACTTACTTACTTACTTACTTACTTACTTACTTACTTACTTACTTACTTACTTACTTACTTACTTACTTACTTACTTACTTACTTACTTACTTACTTACTTACTTACTTACTTACTTACTTACTTACTTACTTACTTACTTACTTACTTGCTGAAGCAGAAGCAGGCGTGGAAGCAGAAGCAAGTGGTGTTTGAACACCCACGAAGCAAGCGAGGCAACCATTAAGCATGAAGCATGCGTTGAAGCAAGAATATCAAAACTATTTGATAATCTTGCTTCACTGCTGCGTCTGCTTCACCTTTGCGTCATGCTTGCTAAATGAATTTTTTAGTGTGAACGTCGTACGCAGCACTTACACTTTGAAATGAATACAGAGTCACGTGGTAAAATATCATTTGCATAAAACAAATATAATGTGTTGGAAGAAAAACTTGCAGAAGCTGCAAGAATATACCTTGTTTTTTCATGAAAGACAGACAAGTTTTTGGAAGGAACAGAAAAACTACTTTTGAAAATGTGAGCTGCTTTCCCCGCGAGCTCAGTCAGTTGGTCAAACGTATGTTATATGAGTTCCAAAAAGCTCTGAAAAAGAGTGGTCTGAAAGCTAGAACTCTAGGAATAGGAATCTTAACAATAGAGTTACTCTTTTACTCAGTCAGAGTAACCACAAAGAGGGTAGAAATTTACTGACATGATGCTACAGCTTTTTTGGTAAATCATTTTGAAGTAGCATCTAGTCCTGTTTATAGTTCTAATCCTAGATCAGAAATTATGAAAAGGTGAGAAGTTTAGTTTTGTATTCATTGCTAGGTATTATTTGAAATTTGACACAACTTTTCCATACCTTTATAATAAACATCGAACACAGTTTTTTGAAGTAAGCAATAAATGTTGCATTTATAGTTTTACAGCTGCCTAATTTTGTTAGTTTATGTAAAAAACCATAAGGGATCGTTGTTAAAATGAAATTTGGTAAATTCTGCTCTTTAATATGCCTTTTGACATAAGTTTAAGAAATAGAATGGTTCTGGTTTTTACATGTGGTTTGCAGCGCTAATTCAAGATACGTATTTAATTGCAGAGTTGTGCTAAAAAAGAAAACATCTTCCAGGTTCCTTATCATGATTTTCAATTCTGAAACTTATATTCTCTTAACTCTAGTCTCAAGCTCTCTACTCATAGTTAAATCACACGTGCATATATACGTTCTACAATAAGTATAAAAATAGCGTAACCAATAGGAATTTGTGAAGCTTGAATCTTGAGTCAGTTTCCTAACGACTCTTGAAACGAGGTTATTACTCGAATTATGCTTTAAGCCATGTGTGAAGAAAATACCTTGAGTCAAAAAGCTAAAGCCGAGCAGCTCAAACTATTGTTAACTACATCCATACTAAAACAATAATTGCTATGCGTGAAATTCAAAGATATTGTGGGCAGAGGGCGCGTGGGGTCTTCACCGACAAATGTTTCACCTGCTGCCTCTATTCACAGTCTAATAAGTGAACTTCTTTTGTCGAAGAAATGCGAACATCAACAATAGAAAATGTTTAGCCTATCAAAAACTTTAAAGCCCAATTAGCTTCTGAGTTCAAAAGTTTAGGAACAAACTGAATTTATGTTTCATCTCCTCTTTCTAATACAGAGCATATTACTATGAAAATTCACTTCGACACAACCTGCTCCATTTCATTCAGCAATCTTGTATTTTTTCCTACGATTAGATTATTAAAAGTTTGTAGCCTCTAGCATGCAATCTCTATCGAGCAAATTCGTTTTTAGACAGCCTTTAATTGCTGATTTCACGCAGCTTACAGTTAATAATTTATATCATAGATGTTTCTGCATCTGTCGGGCCATAAATGCCGCAGCATCTATTAAGTGACAAGAATTATCGGCAAAATTTAGGCCACTTATGATTGTCCAAGCAAGTAATCATATTACTTATGCTGTGCTTCTAGAAACTCTATCCTTCATTATTTGAACAATCACAGAAAGATAAAAAATGTTGCAGAAATTTCACGAACATTTTAAGGCAATCCATGGTTAGCAAAAATTCAAACAAATTGGATCAGAGGTGCAGTGACTTCAAAATTTTCAAACTTTATCGGAGTGAAAGAATTCGAGGGAGATAAAATTTGAGTAAAATTTAGTCATTGGGAAAATTTAGTCACTTCCCCCGAATGAATTCTCGAATTAGTCGTTCTTCCCTGTCTAAATCTTAAGCATGTAACAAACTTTACATTCTGGTTAACACAGGTGTTTTCTTTAAACATAACCAAAAAATAAAACATAAAATGATTTAGTATTAAAGTTAATAAATATCGGGGAAAGTATTAGTCATGAAATCAAAAATGTAGACATACTTTCTTTTTTTAATAATACTTTCAATTTTTTCCAGCTCGATATTCTTAAGGAATTCTTGTTTTGAGCCTGGATGTATTCTTAAAGTATTTTTATTCTTACAAATCTAATATAGTTTCAGATAATATAACAACGATTTTTGGAAAACTTGATGTGTCACTTATGCATATATTTTTATAAACATCGCTAAGCAAATATGCGAACTGAGGCTGAGCAATAAACTTAAAATGTCCTTAAAAATTGAATGATTCTGTGCCTGGATATTCTAATAAATAAAAAATTCTTATAAAAAGAGTGTAGTTACTCTTCTCCAATTCCCAGAAATAAGAGTTGGGGAAATATTGAGTCTTTCTGTGGGTCCATGCGATCTGTGTTTTGCATGATTTGGTAGGGGTGGGGGCTGAAAAGGGAGATGATTTTCAAACTACACGAGTACTTGTCATGAGAAAAAGGGACGCAGTGGTTGTTAAATTTTTGGGAGCCTGAACTGAAATTTCCCCCTAAAAACACCAACAAAGTAGCAGCATTTCCATAGTTTTTTAACATTATGTTTGGATAAATTTATGATTAAATTTAGATACAAAGTGCAAATCTTCAAACACAAGAAGCAATGATACGCTTTCTCCTTCCTTTTAAAATCCAAATAAAAGATTCAAACTTTTGCGAGATTTCTTGTTAAATGCTAAAAGGGCTAATTGACCAAAAATTGATGACATAGAAAATAAGACACTCCCAAAAAGTAGTACATATTTATTACCAAAGATTTAAGAAACTCGAAATTGGAGAACTAAATGTCTATCCTTCTTTTTGAAAAAACTGGCATATCCCTCTTCACAGGGACACCAGAGAAGGGGGTGCGGGGGTCAAGCGCCCCTGTTACCTTTTGATAGGAGGGGCAAGAGGGGCCAGAGTGCCTTTTTCATGATAGTGCCCTTGAAACCAGCCAATTGTAATAATCAGAGAGATTCTTATAAAATCCCCAATGTAATGCGTAATTAATGACGACATTTTTCAAATCCTTGTAAAGTATATTCTTATGCTAAAAATTAACAATTTTCAAGATACCAACTGAAGATCGAAATGAAATGACAGTTAGTAAAAGGAATTAGTAAAAGCTGGGAGGTATCTTTCAAATGCTCTTTTACTCAAGCCTGCCTCTCCCCCTTTTGCCGCTTGGTCGTTGCGGCGTCCCTGCCTCTTCACTCAAGCCTCTTTTCTGACCTGGCATGGTATAACATTTAGAAGGTGGTGATTGTTTTTTTCTAGCTGCTGTGTTTAAAACAAGGTTTCAATGATTAAATGATGTATATTTGTTTTTTGATAAGGCCGACTTGAGTGGGATGTTTAATCTTTTCATTCATAACGCCAAAGAGGAAAGTTTATGATCTGTAGCAGGTGACTTCAATACACCCCACACAGGATTCGTGGTAAAATTCACTAGGAAGGCATTATCAGTAATGTTTTCATGAAGCTGTTTTCATGGCAACTTGAAGGTGGTTTTTTGAACCCCATCATATTAGCCCCCTTGCATAAGCACCCTCGCATAAACCCCATCGTATAAACCCCTAGTGGGCTTATTTGGGAGATTTATGTTATCATATAAAATTTTCAGAGTAGCTGCGATGGAGCAAATTAATCAAAAACTCTGATGTCCCCCTGGGAGTATCGAACTCTCACGGGTAGGAGCCCCCGTGCGCGAAACCAAGAACCCTTTTGTTGATGACACAAACGAGATCTCACAGTCTGGATACAGCCGTGGTTCAAAAAGTTTTTCCCTCATTACGAAAAGCTAACTGGATCTCCTAAAACCGACCGTAAAGTTGAAATTAATGTTTTAGGACACCAGATTGTACTTGTTTTCTTCTTCGCTGTTTGTCGCGAAGGCTCACGAAGTCACCGTGCATATGGCCTAGAGCAAGCTTGAATTTTGGCGTCGGAAAGGTGGTGCTGGTGAGTTCCTGTTTATTGAAGTGCATAGCGTGCATCTTTATTTAGATTAATTTTCCACGCAATTTTCATATAAGAGAAAGTTGACTTCAATCCCCTCATTGGATTTTTGTCGTTGTTTTTTAATAAAACGTGCATATTACACAAAACTTCAAGGGCGAATTGTTTGATTGGATTATGAATGTCTTTTAACGTAGTGTTCTCCGGTAATAGGGCGACCCATGCATGTCCTAAACTCAAGCGAAAAGTTAGAAATAGTAGATCTAGTCAAATAAACTAGTCAAATCAGTCTACAAGGCTAACGCCTAGCCAAATGCTTATCTGGAGATGTATATTCCCCTAAAATGTTAACTGTTTTTTCGACAAATTTTTTTGGTTGCTCTTCATGAATTGGGATAATAAAATACGTAAAGTACAGGTATTTATAACGGCTACGCATCTATTCATTCATTTGGACATTTTCTACAATTCTTGAGAATTACGGATCAATATTTTGTTTGGTTTCGCCTAATAGATTTAACCAATTATTTTTCACGATTCATAGCCTGAAGTCTAATTCTGGGCCTAAGGCCTTTAGCTAATGTTAACAATTTTTGACATGCTGGAGATCAGCAAATAAATATAATAGAATTACCTCTTCCTTTTTTTACTACCCAAGAACTTAAAACAGTTTCTGTTTTATAAAAAACAAAGCTATAATTGAAGATTACTTTAAATTTTTTTTTGATTTTTGATTTTTGCCAATTTAGCCTTTTTTCAAAAACTTACTAACTTTCAAGTTTCATAAAAAATTTAAAGTTACTGATTATATTTGTTTTCAAAATGCAATCTTTATCTTATATTAAAATAAAGAAACTTTATTACAATATATATATATGTATTACAATAAAGAAACTTTCAAGAATATTGGCCCTGCTGATTATTGCAATAAAATTGAATGGAAAGTATAAATATGTCCCCAAGTTGATTTCACTTTTAGGCTCATGTCATTTGATTGAATAAAATTCCCCTATCCAAACTCAATTTTTATGGACCTCATTATCTCAGACTTTTTCTGAAAGCTATGCCCTACATCTTTTTATGAACTATTTTGTTTTCAAAATTTATAGCCAGATATTTTAAAATGATAAATAATTGATCTAGTTGCCTTGTGTAGAGTAACTTAGGTGCTATGTAGCTATGCTATTTTGAAACAAACATTCAAAACTGTGCCATTTCAGACCTCAATGCAAGTTATGCCAGAATTGTAGGGCCACTTGCCAAAACATTTCTCTTTATTGGCTCTTTTGGAAGCTGCCTATGTAATAGCCAATTAAACACTATATGCCTTCTCCAATTTTGGAAGATTGGTTTTGCTTTTTCCTAAATCTGGCTGGGTTCCTTATATCTGCATTGCATAACACAGAATGATTCAAAAGAAGTTTTGGATGCCTGTTATCTTAAGACTGCCAAATATTTTCCATCTTTTGTAATTATTGACATAATCTCCATAAGGCAGAATCATTATGTAGAATAAATATACTTTTGATGTCACATTTATTATATATGTAAATATCAGTTGTTTTGTTGAAATTTTTGGATCCAAGCAATCTTTGGGCACCACTCATTAAAAGCATTTTAATAAAACAATACTGACTGAAAAATAAAATGAACAAAGATTTGCTTATGTTCTTTATTGATTTTGTTGCTTTTGAAAATATTACTTTTTTTCTAATAGTGGATCTTAATGAAAAATAGTGATAAAAATTTGTTTATGTTCAGTTTTTGGATGTTGCTGTTTTTCATGGAAAGGGGGCACTTTGCTAATAGACACATGCAGGGGGTAAGTCTCAGAATTTTATAGGTCACCCAAAAATATGACCTTTTTTCACTAAGACCCAAAAATGTAAGCTCTATGTTTACCCAAAACTATCCAAAATTGCAAAATCTGTAAAAATAGTTCCACGCAGGTATATTTTGTTTGAAACTGTACTTTTAATTCAAATTGGATTTCCTGTCCTTAATTTGATACCTAGAAGCATCCAGATTGTGTCTGCTGTTTTTCAGGATCCAAAAAATTATTTTCTGGCAAATGCTTCACCCAAAAGTATCATTTAAATTTATGTCTTCCCAAAAATTATCAGACAGACCCCTGTTGTTTCTATGTGAGAAGAGCCCCTGGAATTCCTTTGTTGTTTCTATGTGGGAAGTGCCCCAGGAATTCATTTGTTGTTTCTATGTAAGAAGTGCCACTGGAATTCATTTGTTGTTTCTATGTGGGAAGTGCCCCCAGAATCATTTGTTGTTTATAAATGGTATTATACAATTTCCAAATTTCTGACAAGAATCCCTAAACTTGCTTTTAAGCACAGTGTGTGCCAAAGGCAATCACTTATCTCCTCCATCTTTGTAAAGTAAACTAACATTGTTTGCAGAGGGTGGATAGCTGAATCTGCTCTTGAAAAAGTTTATCAGTATTCCAAATCTTTAGCCAGGAAGACTTTTGCAGGGAATGTAGCATAGAAAAATATGGAGAGATGATTTTAATGCCCCTCACAATTATAAATTATTAATGCAAGCAACCAGGCATAGTTGATTGGTTACTAAATTCTTTTGCAACTTTGCAACAGCTGTAAGATCAGAGTGCTAAGGCGTACACCTGAATGATTATCATGTACAGGATCAATTATACATGATATCAATCTGCTAATGCTGCCTCTGAACAAAGAAAGTTTACAATAGATTAAGGTCTTTGGTTGATAAGCAAGAGCCTGACCACATCATTTTATTGGCTGATTTATTTTTTTGCATATGTTTCTTCAAAAGCTATGCTTAAAATAAAGTGTCCTGTTGCTTCTTCTCCATGTGGCCACACCGCAAGATTGCTAGGCCTTGAATTGCTGAGAGCTTATGACTCCCTTCACTTTAGGTGAAAGTTTGTTCATGTCCACTATTCGATCCCAGACCCTCGGGTCTGTATTCTATGAAGGTGATTTATACAGACGCCCTTCAAACTACTGGAATAGTTTTGTTTTGACATTCCGTGCATCATTATTGTATAATATTTATCAAACTACAGAACATTCTATTTATGAACCACATGTGTTTTAGTCCTATTTAAAGCACAGGTAAGTGGCAGCAATTGATAACAAATGAATGAGCGGTTCGTTAGGCTGACATCTATCAAATAATCCTTACAACTTCAATGCTTATGCAATACTGAGTTGTTACTCCTAATATTGAAAATTACATTGAAAAAATCTAAAAAATATTGATTTTTCAATACATTGAAATATTCATGTGTAGTTTGATGTACTTTGAGACCATTGTCGGCTGTACTGGGAACTTTCTTATTATTCGTTTCATGACTGACGATCCCCTTTATCCTCTATATCTAGGGTACTTACTAATTACAATACAGAATGATTAACCTTCTGTGACAATGCCCGTTTGCATACCCATTTGTCTCATTAGTTGTTGCATTACTTGTCAGGCCTCATAACGGCATCGAATTTATAGCACATTACCGGTTCCTAATAAACGAAACGAAACATTACCGGTACCTTTTCATAAAACAAAAGCGAATAGTTAGTCATATTGTTGCAGAAGCTAAAAGATACTTATTAGAATTAAATTGCCATTGATGATGTTGTTGAAATAACTATTCTTGATGTTTTTAATCATTTTTTCTGGTACTTAAGCAGAACGTTAATTGATCCTCATTAATTTCCAAAGTTGCATTCATTAAGTGGTTAATCAATGTAGAAAACTTCTCTGCATTGTTGCTAGGCTATGTTCGTACAATAATGTCTACTATGAACAATTAGTTTCCCAATGTATTTCGGGGTAACAAAAACCTGTAATCCGTGACGAAATGTTAATTTTATTCTTTCTAAATATTTTTGTTCTGTGAGTTCTCTATTTATCTTGTATCATTTCTCTTCAATTTTTTGCGCTGTTTCCCCTTTCTGTTTATCGTTTTTTTGTCGTCGCTGTATTTTCATTGCAAGAAAAAAGGGCCTAAATCCAGCTTAGAATAAGATCTGTGCAGCCATAATTCTATCAAATCAGCCATCGTCATCACCAAACTGACATGATATCAGTGGCGGATTTAAGGGGGGCTACTAGGGGCAGTTGCCCCTCCCTTGACGAGTTGAAGCAAGTCTGGCGCCCCTTTTTTGGAAATTGTGCGCTCCTTTTAAAGAATGAGAATCAGGTGAAAAAGTTTCTGAGACCGATAGCTTAATTTGCTTCAAGGATTACATCAGAGTTAATTTTTTTATTCTGAAAATTAATTTGAAATTGTTGTATACAGCGTACTCTCGTCACCAATTTTTGAAAATTTTTCAGCGCCCCCACTACCAACTGCCCCTCCTTCAAGTTTGCTCTGGATCCGCCCCTGCATGATATGCTTTAGTATTAGCCAATAAGTAAAGGTTTGGGAAACACCTAAGATGGTGATTGGTAGTGGATATTCATATGGTGTTTGTTGTCAATCGATTCGCAATCGATTTCCTACCTAGCAATGTCTTCGCGTGCTTCCTTTTACACTGGTAGTGACAGGAACCAATGTAAAATCTCAAAATAGTTTTGAAAAAGTCAAATGTTTGCTTCTTCAAAGCCATGGCTAAACATTTATATCGCTAATGATTAACTTAAAATCCGATTCTTACCAAGGCTTCATCCTCAGAGTCCAGCTATTCCCGCAAACACACAATCTTTGGGGTTCACAACTCAATCCCTGTGACCTCAAGAAGGTTGGGATCTGTAGTTCTGTTTTGTCAACACCGAGGGCATTAAGTAATAGATGGAAAATTGGAGTTGAAGGCAAAAGCTCATCTTGATGTCGACCTGGATGAGATGTTGTCGCGAGACTTGCTTGGTTTCAGTCATTTTAAGCGAATGAAATAAAAATATCTTTGTTGGTTGAAGGTGTTTTTGTTGGTTGGTTACAAACAAACTTCTGAAGGCAAGAAGCTGCGGTATTTATTTGGCTTTCGTCGTATGGCGTTTTAAGAATCATAACTTGTTTCACCTTCCATTGTTAGACGTTCATAAAGTTATTTCTCTCTCATAGTAAATCTCAAGTAAACAAAAGGATTAAAGATAATTTTTTCTAGAATAAAGGGAGCCCTACTAATGATGAGGTTGTATACGAATAGTATAAAAGTACTCTTTCTAAATAACCATATGTGCCAATAGTATTGACAGGGACGTCGTAACCGGGGACCCAGAAACGCGTGACTCCTTGCTTTTTAAAAATTTCCCCTTTTATAAGAACTGCCAGCTTTGGAACTTTTGCAAGTACCTCTTCCTACCTGTGCCCCGCAGAAAGTTTCTGATACCAAGCTTGCTACTTTCTCTAAAAGCTTAGTTTTTTGTGTTATTTGTTTCTCTGAAGAATTTCCCAGAATGTTTCTTTCTGTTATACTTGATTTTACTTGGCAAGTATCAAAGTACAAGGCCGATTTTGTTGCCTTTGCGCAGGAAGGATGGGGTTATTTGCAAAATTCATTACAGAAGAAAGAACTGGGAGATATCAGCCAGAAACTCATACCTTGTCTGCTTCTGCTGTTTTTCTTCGCAGACGGGGAAGGGACTTTCCGTTTATCCCAGAAATATGCCTTGGCCTAGCGCAGATTGAACGAACCCCCTTTAATGTTTTAATGTCATCTTGCTCAGCGCACGAAAGCCAAGAACATAACAATGTTTACAAAAGGCTTGATCTAAATTATCATAATCATAACCACATAAAAAAGATCATTTGTCTTTCGGAAGATGGAGATTTCAGGCTTTTGGATTCTGTTTACGACAGTTACTCGAAATCTGTTGTGAAACCCAAGGCCCTAATGTTTTTCTTTAAATTTCCAAGAAGGACTATACTGACCTAACAGTGTGTAATTGACGTCACACCAAAACACATTTTTTGAAGGCAATATAAAGTTATGGTTGATTAAATCAAGGTTACTTCTTCAAATGGACTTTTCTGGTTGCAATGTAGATATGTATCATGTTGCGAAACGTATTAGGAAACAAACGACAAAAATTGGGGA
The DNA here is from genome assembly GCF_057945365.1 of Rhopilema esculentum. NCBI lineage: Eukaryota > Metazoa > Cnidaria > Scyphozoa > Rhizostomeae > Rhizostomatidae > Rhopilema > Rhopilema esculentum. The sequence goes on along the minus strand of NC_142834.1, from coordinate 12,563,805 downwards.
TGAGTGGCCGACTGTATTTCAAAGCTTGCCCCATTTCTCGACAAAAGGGGCTACGGCCTACCCCCAGCCCCCGCGCCTTTTACACTTACGCGGACAGTGATAAGGTAACTAGACAACGAAGCTCATCTAAGCTCTTGGCCTTAATTCTGTCGGTTTGCTTTGTGTAGTCGCGGAATGTTAATCAAAGATACTGTTTCATTCCTAACAGCGATGACAGTTCATGAGTTGACCTGCTATCGTTATTTTTTCAGATCAGCAATCAATAATCTACAAAGCGTGGCTCATCATCATAAGAAAACACATGTTGCACTCTGAAATCTCCATTGTGTTAATGAAAGGCGGATGAGGATTCACGAGCCAAAATTAGTTTCCACTGCAATCTAATCCACAAGGAACCACAAAAATGGGTGTTATGCGGGTTACTGGCCCGTTGAAACCGCAAGATTCGCGATGTGTCGTTTATTTGGCAGACGGCCTTTTGAAAGGAAAATACAAGAAAAACGCAGGCGGTTGTGGTGATAATTCCCACGAAAAGGACGTGAATTCGGACGATTTGGCTGAGGAAAACGAAGACAATTTGAAACAAGCTGCAGATTTTACAAGAGAGTGGACAGGTTCTTTGGAAGCTGGTGTATTTAGTCCAGTAGATATAGAAGAAAGCAAAGAAGATAATATTTCATCTGGATTTGATACGAATGCGCTTGTTTACGAGGAAGGAAACCGTTCTGGCTTTGGTGAGACAGCGAACAAAATCGAAGAGAGTCTTGCAAATCGAGTTAATAATATTTTGAGCTCATGTCGGACTACAGGAGGAATAAACAGCGAACGATCTGCGATAGGTTTTGAAGACCTTCAGAGAATCGAAGGAATCACAACTGATATCGAGGAGGAAATTACTCGCAGCTATAAGCAGAAATCTCGAATTAACTATATAGGTTTACAGTGTGAGAAAATGAAGAGAACAACTAGGAGAAGAGTGCCAGAAATGAAAGTTCAAACTTGTGGCCGGGGAAGGCCTCGGAAGAAATCAAATGGGAAGAGAGGTGGCAGCGCCTGTGATAAACAGTCACAGGATGGGGGTGATGGGGGCGATTCCAGATCTAACCGGGGTAGACAACAGAGAGGTGGTGGCCAAGGAAATGGTTGTGGAGGGGGGAGAAGGCGAAGGGACGACGATGATAGAGATGATGATAATGATGACGTAGAGGATGACTTTGATGATAACAATGAAGATGACGAGGAAGAAGAAGATGAACAAACAGGAACGGAATCTGTAGCCGATGAAACGGAGTTAAGTCCGGAGCAAGAAGCAGAAATGGCCCAGGTGTGCTTTAGTATTTGTTTGAAAATGCTAGCATATTTCGTGCGTAAAAATCTTAGTATAAACGATGAATGGTAAGGTTTTTTTTAATTTCATTTTTTTTTTATATGAAAGACTTTTAATACACGATTTCATGTTCAACTACACAAATTGAGTGTCGTGTCATTACATGCTATTTTTTGTCAACGTGAAAAAGGACTACCAACTGATCTCTTGTACCCTGCCTTTCTCCTATACCCTGCCTGTTTACAGTATTTGGACAATGAAATGTTAATGCTGACATTTCTCATACCCTGTATCATTTTGAAACGTTCCCAGATATTGTTATATTTATTTTATATATTTATGAAAACATTTGTCATTGTGATGTCAAAAACTCTGTTATAAGCTTCAGCTGTTACCAGATCGAAGAAAACATGGCGGCCACACATGCAAAACCCAAACCCCGTTTGTTTTCTAGAAATGTTTGTCTATAGGAGCTTGATGATATTATCTAGGGGACGGATAGACTCTTTCTGCACACTGCAGTACAACATACTACACTCTTTTTTTATACGAACCAGTAAATTTAAGTTCAGGCTGACTGTTCTTAATTTATTCGAAAATCTGAGGCTGGATTGTTCTTAATTTGTTCTTAGATGAATAGGGTGTAAGCAGTGCGATTGCTAGCTTTTTCGCGCTAGAGAGGTCAATTCCCAACAAAGTGAGTGAGACACCCTTCAATTGCCGCCAAGTTTGAATATTCACCGAAAAAACACCCACACATGGCTAAAAATCTTCGTTTTTGAGACAAAACGTTGTTCAGAATTGCATTTTACAGGAGCTCAGCCTCAGCTTGTTCTTAATTTGTTCTAACTTTCGAACCATTTTGAGGCTCGTGTTAGCTATAAGATTATTCTTATAAAAAAAGATTTAATTGAAAATTATAAAACTCAATTAAATTCATGCTAATGTTTAATGTTTTGTGGCTATCCAGCACCCGTTCATCCTCTTCCACACTTTTTCGAACTTCTCTGCTTTTGCACAAAATCGAGAAAAAAATAAACGTTTTTGTTTCTTCTCGCTTTCCACAAAACGAAGACAAAAATATATATTTTTGTGATTTTAATCGTTCACATGCTTCTTTGATGTGAACTTGTTTATATTAAATAGAAAACGTTTTCGTAGAACTATGTCTTTATGCGTTCACATTGATACGCCTCTTTTTAAATAACCTCAGTTTTTGTATATCCAACTTTGGAGAGCGTATCAAGACCTCCTTTATTGCCTATTTTGTTTGGATCACAATGTTTGCCTGCACAAATTGTTTTACAAGAACAGTGCAGAGCGAACAGGCCGTGAAAATTCTGTTTTTAAGTATTACTAATTTTCGTATTGGAGATACAGCTGGTTTGAGGAGTAAGTCAAAATTGAAGCATTTGATAAAATCAACCTCTGCTTGACAACATTAGCAATCTTAACATCCACCAAATCGACCTTGACCCAGCTACCAGCTCAATCTATCACAGTATCTCTAAAATATTTAATTCTTGCGAAATTAAAACACGAAGCTGACGTTGTTTGATAGAATTTGTCTATATTTGTTCAAAACTTTGAGTTCAAACTTGAATTCAAACCTCGTTTAAGTTTAATTAGGTCTAGTTTAGTTTAAGTTAATAATAAGATCTCTCTTTTTCAGGAGCTGCTTTCCCTCATCCCACCAAAGAATATGAATTGTGACCCCCCTGAAAAACCTGCCAAGCCAGGCACGGCTGTAAATATCCATGGCGTTGTGCTGCATGAAACAACCGGGGGTAAGTCTGGGTTACTTCTTATGTACACACATTTTTCTATTAGAAACGACGCCGAGGAAAAGCACTCAGTTTCTTTATTATTATTGTATTGTTACTTCAAGTTTGTTTAAATGTTTCTTCGATGCCAGATCCTAAATAGCTACGTTTTAGAAACTCGTATAAAGAACACCTAAAAAGCCACAAGAAGTTCTTCTCTCTATTTATCTATGTTTATTTCAACAAGAAATAGATTTTTAATCATCAAATATTCTCATTTGCACCCCATCTTCATAAGAATCAGTTTCGAGCAGTTTTCTCAGATCAAGGGTGATCAGTTAAGGGTGATCAGTGCTAAAGTTTCTTTTTTTGTCATCCTATGTAAACAGTTTCAAATAAATGAACATGTACCCGGAAAGGACACCTTAAGTAGTTGTATTTTTGCTTAACGCTTTGGACTACTTCATCATGTGTATGTGGTAAATTAAAGCAGAGTGTATGCGGTTCTCCTAACGCTAGTTTTTCATCTTTCTGTACTCTCTGGCTTGAGACAAGAGAGACTAGATCTTTTTCAATTGGATAGAGGGGCTCGATTTTAAGTTGGTGGCAGTTCTCCTAGCTTTCAGGATGCAGTTTTGGTATTTTTTATAAAAAGCTCTACTTGAAGATCACAGTTTATAGTTCAGTTCTCTTAGCAAATTTATGATTCTGAAACTGTATTCAAAGCCACTATTTTAATCGATTGTGATCAGGATTGGCCAAAAGCAGTCATTTTACCTGCACATTCATCCGTTAGAATAGGATTAACACCCAGAAAGAAAATCTGGCGCCCAATCAAATCAAATTTTATCTCGAAAGTCAAGAAAAATTATTTGGATTATAACTGGAATTTTTCTTGTCTTTTATTTATAATCCTAGCAGCAGAATCTGTTTTTGTAGTAAGCCATTATTATGTTTAAGAAATCTTTTTGACCCATGTTTAATTCAGGCATTAATATTTCCCTAAATTCTTAAAAAGCATCCACCGTTGACAAAGAGATATTGTTTTAAGACACATTATGTCATGTTTAGTGTTTGACCACCAAAGTCGCTGTCGCCCATGTCAAGGAAATTTCTTGTGATCAACTTGAATATCATTTCCAAATTGAAAAATCTAATTTAAATTCTTCATCACTGTATGAGCACCACCTTAATGCCATGTTTCTTAATACTGCTTCCTAATTAATCATTAATTTTGCGGAAACCATGCTGCTGAGACCATTTCCTTAGCAATCAAAGTAGAATAGCATAATTTTGTGTCCCCACAAAACCTATTCCGTAATTATTCTGTTAAACGCGAACCTCAATAATATTTTGCCCTCCAAAAGGCTTCGCCCACGAAAATGCGCTGTCCGTTTTATAGAGTTTGAAATATTGAAATGCAATAAATGAAATGAAATAAATTGAATGAATTAAATTGAATAAATTATATAAATTAGATAAATTAAATGAATTAATAAAATTGAATTAAAGATGCAGTATGAAATCAAATGTGACGCCCATTTCCAAAAAACTTTACTAATCTAGGAATGCTCGGATTTAGAGATCAAAAAAAGAGTTATAAATCTCCATTTAATGAACTATGGTTTTTAATCAACGTCAAATGTCAGTAAACCTGAGGTCGGGTGGTGCGGAGCGCCGTAATATAGGGCAGCGGTAATATGGAGAAGTGACTGTTGCCGTAAAATGGGGAAGTCCTCAGAAAAGGCTTTAAACGCGTGTTTTAGTCATTTTCCACTACATTTAACGATAGATCTTCGAGATAAAGTCTATCAAATGAAATATCTCCCAGATTTTTATCGATTTACTCCTTAAAACTTTCAAAAAATCTATCTTCGACACTCTAGCTCATTTAGGCCCGTCTTTCTTTTGTTTCCTCCACGAATATGAGGTTCATCCGCGCGTCTAACTAACACATTCGCGCGAATATATGACTTCAGTGCAGTAAGATGGAGAAGTACTTTATAAAACACGTAAAACCTTTCAAAATAAAAGCAACAGTAGCACATTTATTAGCCTGCCACATAATTACGATGCTTGTTGCAAAATTTTAACCAATATATGCGTCTTCCTTGTGTGTTTTGGTAATGGTACTTCCAGCGCCGTAATATGGGGCAGTCGGTTGCAACGCCCCCTGTTAGAATCCAAACTTGATTCATTTTGCGCAAAATTTGTCAAAATACAGATTTCATTGCCATTCCATGCATGATATTGGCCAAAATGTTTGTTTTAAACCATAAAAAAGGACAAGCACAGCTTGTCAAAACTAAGAAAAAACAGTGTAATACCAACCTCAACCAGATCACATTGGGCCCTCTCACAAAATCTTGTGTCTATAGGAGATCTTGGATCCAGTTTGTTGTTAGACTAGGGTGCCCAACTTGAAAGGGGCGTGTGTCAGTATAGATATACTTTACTGCTATATATAACATATACATACATGTTGTATTTTATAATTTTGAGTCCTTGCTAGCTCATCAGCCAATCCACCAGGTAGAGCATTTCGGGGCTTATGATCAGTATGCTCCTTTACACCTGGGTGCTTGTTTGAAACCGTATTGTTCATACTGATCATAAGCCCCGAAATGCTCTACCTGGTGGATTGGCTGATGAGCTAGCAAGGACTCAAAATTATAAAATACAACATGTATGTATATGTTATATATAGCAGTAAAGTATATCTATACTGACACACGCCCCTTTCAAGTTGGGCACCCTAGTCTAACAACAAACTGGATCCAAGATCTCCTATAGACACAAGATTTTGTGAGAGGGCCCAATGTGATCTGGTTGAGGTTGGTATTACACTGTTTTTTCTTAGTTTTGACAAGCTGTGCTTGTCCTTTTTTATGGTTTAAAACAAACATTTTGGCCAATATCATGCATGGAATGGCAATGAAATCTGTATTTTGACAAATTTTGCGCAAAATGAATCAAGTTTGGATTCTAACAGGGGGCGTTGCAACCGACTGCCCCATATTACGGCGCTGGGAGTACCATTACCAAAACACACAAGGAAGACGCATATATTGGTTAAAATTTTGCAACAAGCATCGTAATTATGTGGCAGGCTAATAAATGTGCTACTGTTGCTTTTATTTTGAAAGGTTTTACGTGTTTTATAAAGTACTTCTCCATCTTACTGCACTGAAGTCATATATTCGCGCGAATGTGTTAGTTAGACGCGCGGATGAACCTCATATTCGTGGAGGAAACAAAAGAAAGACGGGCCTAAATGAGCTAGAGTGTCGAAGATAGATTTTTTGAAAGTTTTAAGGAGTAAATCGATAAAACTCTGGGAGATATTTCATTTGATAGACTTTATCTCGAAGATCTATCGTTAAATGTAGTGGAAAATGACTAAAACACGCGTTTAAAGCCTTTTCTGAGGACTTCCCCATTTTACGGCAACAGTCACTTCTCCATATTACCGCTGCCCTATATTACGGCGCTCCGCACCACGGCGGTTGGTAAACCTAGAGGTATGTCACAGGGTGAGATTTTTGCTTAGGTTAATTAGGCCAACATTTTTCAAATCGCACAGAACAGCTTTAAGGGATTTATCTGTTTCGGAGATTGGCCTTAATTTCAAATTTGTCACCCTCTTAGCTGAAGAATAATTCTACTGCTTCAACTCACTACTAAATGTCATTTTCTGATTATATTGTGTCCAAGACTTGCTGTTGTCCACTACTCGAACGGTGACATTAAAGATATGGACACCAAGTTGCTTGGATGACGTAGTTCCTGGTTCTTATCTTCTTCTGAAATTTGCTTTCTTTCCCATATCGTATTTATATGGTCAACTTGGCACGGGCATCTAAGAAAATTCAAATTTCGTATGATTCTGAGATGGCGTTGTTCCAGGAAACCATATTTATGCATGCTAAAATTTTTTACTCAGATTATCCTTTTGGATATACTAATAATTCAGTGTTTTGATAAAATAAGAAATATTTTTCACCATCAAATAACAGAGCTTTTGAGCTTCTACCTCATCCCTATTCAGTACTTCAACGGTAATATAAACATGGGGATTGTTATCGGCTAAAACCTCAATAATCTCTATCAAGACTGCTGCAATTAACTTTATTGAACAAAACTTGGTTTTCCGCAACGGGTATTTTTCTTTCTATCGTGATCTATTTTCAAGCTTTTGATCTATGTTATTAGTCGTCTTGGAAACAAACACATTACATCATAACCTTGTTTCAATTAGATTATAAATCATTTTATCGACTTGGCAAACCTAATCATTATTTCGCATTGACCACAATCTTAAGTAGTCTGTTCGT